>NC_091749.1:75936626-76161626 GCF_043380555.1 Nothobranchius furzeri
ATCCACCAGGCCGCCTGCTTTTTGCTGGATATAACGATTACACCATCAATGTGTGGGACGTTCTAAAGGGGACTCGTGTCTCTGTCCTCTTTGGCCACGAGAACCGAGTCAGTAGAGTGAGAGTATCACCTGACGGCACCGCTCTCTGCTCTGCCTCCTGGGACAACACCTTAAGGGTGAGCAGGACTTCCCCAAAGATCTGTTTGTTATTCAGGGAAAAAGCATTTAAATGTTGCAGAAATCCTGTTCAAAAGCGTTGAAAACATTTATATTTTGATGTAATAAACTCGGCTGTCTCCTCCCTTCAGGTCTGGGCCTGAACCTGGACCCAGTGGGACCTCGTCTGTCCCGGTTCTGCTGGAGACTCTGGATCATCTGTAAACGTAGCTGTTGTTAGGTGGACGTATTTATTTATCCAGCATTACTAACATGAGACTTCTGTAACGGGACAACGTGTACTCACACATATGCTCATGTTGAACTTGCTGTTAGCTTCCAAGCTAGTTTATTAAAGAATCCGATGTGAACAGAAGCGTGCTGCAGATCAGTAGTTTCCTGCCTCCTACCTGCACACACATTAGAAATGATTCATTCCAGCTTTTCTACAGACATCCAGAGCTACAACTCCTAGACCCGTCTGTTCATACGTGTGTTTGGGGGTTTATAGATGACATTTTCACAAAGAAAACCTCGGTAACCTCTTAACTTCAGCACTATGGTGGGGACCTTCTTGGGGGTCGTGGACCTCAGGTTGTGAACCACTGCTACTCAGAGGTTTGCAGGTTCCATCCCGGCTCTGACCAGAGAATTCTGCTGTTGTGCCCTTGGGCAAGAGCCCCCCCCCCCCCCCGGTGGTGGTTGGAGGGACCCGTGGCGCCTGTGCTCAGCAGCCTCGCCCCAGGGCAGCTGTAGCTACATCGTAGCTCATCACCACCAGTGTGTGAATGGATGAGTGATACACCGTAGTGTAAAGCGCTTTGGAGTCCTCTGACTCTGACGGGCGTTATGAAGTGCGGGTCATTCACCATTTCTGCTGAACTGGAACCCTGTTTCATCTTTAACGACAGAAACTCTTCATGGATTGTTTTGCTGTGAGAAAATAAACAACTAGTCAGTGTGAAGCATGGTGGCGCTGTGGCCCCACAGCAACAAGGTTGCAGGTTCAACTCCTGGCTTCACCATTTCTGCATGAAGTGTGTTCCCCCGCTCCTTTACTCAGAGCACATGTAGCCACTTATCCCACAAAACCAGGGTCTTCTACGGTTTGGCTTGTCATCCACACAAAAGTGAACCAGCGGCACAAAAACACTTCTTTCAAAAACTCGAACCAAATCGGACATTTGCCTCTTTGCTAATTCTTCGTTGTTAGCATTTGCTTGTGACCATAAATTACCAAGGCTGTAAGTTTCGCACCATCACCCACACCACAAACGCTTTTACGTCAACACTTGCTTGTTTTTACGATTACTGCTCTATGTAGAGGACCACAGGCAAAGCACGATTTTAAGGACAGTTATTCCCCACCGCTGTGTGATTCCACATCCAGGGAATGTATATATATACATATATATACATATATTTATATTTATACTTCTATAAAGACAATTTGGCAAACTACTGCCACCTACAGGCTTTGAATTGAATTAACTTAAATGGGGAAGGCTTGGCATGCCAATGAATGTGCTTAGAATAGACTTTATTGTAATTTCTCATGGCAGTTAAATTACAGATGGTCCGCCGTCAACAGCGCACAAGACAATAAACATCAAAACCATAGAGTGCAACCAGTGATTCAGATCTGCTAAAACAACCATTTAAACACACGAGTCCACCTTACTGACGGGATGTGGGGGGTTGAATGGTGCTGTTGTGATGGCCCAAGGGAAGAAGCTGTTGGGAAGTCTGGTGGTGTGTGATTTAACTGACCTGAAGCGGCGCCCTGAGGGCAACAGGTCAAACAGGCAGTGGGCAGGGTGGGCGGAGTCACGGAGGATAGCAGCGGTTCTCTTCAGGCAGCGGGTTCTGGAGATGGCCTCCAGGGATGGCAGGGTGCAGCCAGTAATCTTCTGGGCAATGTTTATTGTCCTCTGAACAGCCTTCCTGTCCTCAGCAGTGGAGCCTGCATACCACACACTCAGAGTAGGTGAAGGTGCTCTCCACGGAGCAGTGGTAGGAAGCCAGCAGCAGTTTCTGACCCAGGCCATACCTTCTCAAGACCCGGAGAAAGTGCAGCCGCTGCTGAGCCTTTTTAACCAGAGCTCTGGTGTTGGCAGACCAGGACAGGTCAGCAGAGATGATGGTGCCGAGGAACCTGATGGAGGGGACACGGTCCACCACTCTCCATTTATGAGGAGAGGGGCGTGTGTGTGACGGTGTCTCCTGAAATCCAGAATGAGCTCTTTTGTTTTTGTATATTCAGAGTGAGGTTGTTATCTGAGCACCACCATGACAGATTACTGACCTCTGCCCTGTACTCTGCCTCGTCTCCGTCTGTGATGAGGCCGACCACAGTGGTGTCATCAGCAAACTTGAAGATGGCAGTGGATGGGTGGGATGCGGTACAGTCCGATGTGTACAGTAGGGGGCTCAGCACACAGCCCTGAGGAGAGCCAGTACTGAGCAGGATGGAGTTGATGAAAAAGTCAGTTTTTTCATCCAGGAGCAGGGATCGAATAATGGGAGAGCTGGATATCCTACATCCAGGGGAGCGGGAAAAAAAACGTTTTCTAGCTATATTACATCATTTATGGACTCTTGAGCAGAGAGCACAGAGAGCGTCTACTCTCTGAGAGTCACGTGACGTCCGGAGCTCTATAGCGCTGATCGTTGGTGCGCAGCGCTCCAGGCAGCTGCGTCCAGCGCACGGTCCATTCTCAAAGTGGCGCAACCAAAAAACTATAATTAACACACCATCGTTCATGTCCGCACACGTTCTCTACTTTCTGTCTTATTTGCACCTGAAGCGCTCTGCTACTGCGGAGCTCATCACCTGTGCTGCGGTGATTTCACCTCACTGACATCGAAACGCGCTCTCCGCTTTGCGGTCAGGAGATCCCTTCGATCTGCCAGAATTAACTGATGAGGTGAAAAAGTAAGAATCCAGGCAGCAGTTTTTCTGGAGAGTTTAGAGGAGATGCAGGAAGATGAGAGACAGACAGGACAGGAAATATAGTTAAATAAAAACAAGAAAACAAAGTAAAATGAAGGTAGATTTATCTCCACTACACGTTTTTACCTGTATAAAACAATAAGTTACACACATGTCATAATTACACATCTGATACAATTCAGATCACCTTCAACACTCAACCCAGGGCCGTTTCAAGACATTTTGGGGGCCAAGGCAAAATGACCCCCCCCCCCCCCCTGTTTGGAAATGGAAATATGATCACCCTGTATTAAACAAACTGTCCACCCGGGCTTTTGCGCTGCACAGAGACGCTTCGCTGCCTACGACTTTGAACGTCAGTTGAGTCAGTCTCATGCAGACTGACCAATGAAGAGAGGGCCTCAAGTTAAGACCCTCTCCTCATTGGTCAGTCCACACGAGGTGGGTCAAAGGTTACCCTGAGGGGGTTACGTGATGTCAGGCATTCAAGTACTGAGTATATTTACTGCATATTACAGTAAAATATTCTGTATGTGACCATATTATGGTGATCCTTGGGTCGTGATGATGGGGCCCTTGAATATTGTTGCCCAGGGTACAACAAAGTGTTAATCTGGCCCTGCCAATAATAAATGTATTATGTTTAAAGTTCCACATTAGAGGAACACATCAGGGGAAATTAAAATTCAAAACAGCAAAATACAAGTTAATGTGACAGAAGAAAAGTACCTTATTGGTGAAAATAAACTCCCCTAAAATGGCCGCAAACTACACTGTAACTATTTTATTTCAGGAAAATTGTAGCTACATTTTTAACATTTAGGCATAAATATTATTTTTATGATATCTCAGGTGTTTGAAGGTTTGTTCTGATTATTCTGGACATGAATAAATTTAGCACTTTACAAATGTCTGACAGATCTTTTAAAATGCACAAAGGGGACTATAAGGAGTATTTGTGTGACTCATTTCCGGTTTTTACTGGAAGTCGGTGAAGCTAAATTTGAATTCACTCATTTCAGAGTCATTTCCATCGGTAATTTCCCATCTTTTCATACGTAAGAAAATAACGTTCCTACGTACTGGGAGGGGAGGGGAATGACCATATATGGACAATGGGCGGAGGGCTAAATGCGCAGAAGGGAAGCGGTGATTGCCCCGAGGTTCTCCTTCCGCCGTCTGGATGTGGCGAGAGCTGTCACCTACCGCTGGGAGGGTAAGCTTTGTTCTAAATTGAATAAAATATTTCTAATAAACACATTTAAGGTGTTTTTGTGTATAAAACCCTAATTTAAGCGGAAGTGCTGGTGTGTCGCCGCTTTGGCCTGGCTCTTGTGCTGTAGCTAGTTCCGTATAGACCGACAGAGAGGTCCTTTGTGTCCTCCATTGCTCCGCTGACAAAAACCACGTCAACTTCGCGGTTAAGCTCTCAGACAAACGGATTTTTAACGGTACACTCCCCTCAAACATCACTTTTATTGATACGGCTGCGTGACGTAAATGTAGCGTTTCCGCTAGCGAACACCGGGGTTCCGTGGTGACGAGCGGACACGTCGGTGCCTGACGAAAGTCATTCGGTTTCAGGGCCGGCTCTAGGTAATTTGGTGGCCAAGGTGAGAGTGCCCATTTGCCCCCACCCCCCGTGCCTGCACGCCTCTCACCCCAAACCCAAGTCCACCCACCCACCCACCACACACTGGAAAATGCAACTCCACAGTTATTTCTTAGTTACTAATTTTTTTATTTTAAATATTCACACAGCAACTCTTTAAAGTCAACAGCCTGAAGAATAAATGTAAGCTTGAAAGATAAGTAACCCGAGAATATTGCAATAACCAATAACTCAAAATGTCATTGGGGGGGGGGGGGGTGATGCTAAATCAAAAGCAGCATTAAACTGTGCAATCAAAAGCAAAACTCAAATATCAAAGTGTCATCATAGAGAAAGTTCTACTTCCCATTTTGTTCAACTGCTGCGGCCAGTCAGCAGGATCCACGGGGCCAGCAGCTCATACATGTTCACACACATCTGTTGAAGCTGATGATGGTGTCTCTTCAGGCTGTTGGATTGGAGCACTGAGTCTGCTGGTGTTGGGTTCTTCTTCTGAGAAAATACACACACACACACACACACACACACACACACACACACACACAAAGCAACTTAACCCTCAGATGCATGAATTAAGAAAAGCGCCACTTTCACATTCAATATTCCTCGGTCATGTGCAGTGATGCTTTTCATTATTTTTAACGTTACTGGACTTTTTATTTTATTGATTTTTTTTAATCTGTTCTATGAAAACATGAATAAAATGATCAAACACAGGTGGAAGTGAGCGCATCCATGGGGAATATTTGAAAAAGCGTATGTCTCACTCTCAGGTGCTCTTCAGCATCCAATACATTTAGAACATGAGGAAGAAGAACCGGTGATCTGAGGCACTCTGAGGATTTCATTTATTAAACAAGGAAACACCGACGCGTTTCGGTACGACCTTCTTCAGGACATAAACCTTTATACCTTGAAGATGACTCACTATGTCACAAAAACTAACGTCCATCCTTTTTTACTCATTTACAGCCTAATTGACAATAACATCTTAAGGAGACAATTTCAGATGTGTAGGTTCAGATTATTTAATATTCTCAATGCTAAATCAATGCTGCACTGATTGTGCCAAAAACACGTGTCTGGTGTGGATTTAAATAAATTAATTTTGCATATCGATATATGTGTTAAGCTGTTTAATTTGAAAAAGTCCGTTTCTACAGCTGATTACAAATAGCCTAACAAGTAACTCACCTGGTTCTAGATGCTGAGACTGTAGCTCAGTAAATGTGCTGCTGCTGCGTGATGCCTGGATGAAGACGCTGCAGCGTAAACAAGAAAGAGACGCCATAAGATGTCATGCTGAGTTCAGGCAGTTCTCACTCCCCGCCGGGCCCGGCGGCAGCGGGGGAGTCCCCGCCACGGCCCCGGCGGTGCCGCCCGCCCGATGTGTCGGACAAAGTTGAAATGTTGCTACACCCACACCTAACGTTCTTCTGATATGCAAATATAAAATCATATTGTATGCGTACTTAAAACTTTAACTAAGTTCATAAAAAGGCTGCAATCATACTCAAAAAAACGGTTAAATAATCTTACATTCTTCATCGTCACAGTGAGACTCAACAGGTGTAGAAGACAGTCCCGCCCCCGCGGTGTCCACAGGTGCCTGTCGACAGGCTGCAGATATTGTCTCACTGCATCTGGACACGACGATTCAAAAGTAAAAATAATGTGTTAAAGTTACAAGATACTGTATTGTGTGTGTAAACAGCTAGCGAGGGTCCGTGTGTGGCTGGAAAGGCAGTTAGCTACAATGCTAACGCAAAAAGTTCCTTTGCCAAATTTATAAAGTCTACATACCTCTGCTTTGGGCCCGTTTTTATTCTTCCTCCTTCCGTCGCTTTGGGAATGCTGATCCCGATGGCTTAGGCGTTCTTTTCATCGTAAAATACCAAAAGTTTAAACGCGACAACAGGAAGTCCTTCTACAGTGCCGCCCACACACGTGATCTACGGCACCCTTAACGGTCAAATGCATCGGAGCGGTGGCCCAAGCGGAAGCTCGTCATGCAGCCAGATCATTAGATTTTAAATATTGATGTTTTAATTTCATGTCATTTCAGAGGGGAATTTTGAGTATGTAGAGAGAGCATTTCATATTACAAACATAAATGTAATAAACTTTGTTTGTTTGGTTTTTTTATTTTGCGCCCTATCCATCAGATGGCGCCCCAGGCGGCCGCCTGTGTCGCCTGTCGGCAAAGCCGGCCCTGTTCGGTTTGATTTATTATGAACCCTAAAAGTGTTCACCTGCAGAGGGAAGAAGGCAGATTTGATGACGTAAGAAATGACTTATCCTTGTTTAGTGTGGTGGTCTCTATTCATTCTCCAAACACAAACATCTAAACTGACACGAGCTTTATGGGTCTGAAGCCTGAGCTTTAGTCACACCCATCAGCTGACCGGATACGGGCTCAAATAATCAGAATCGTCTCTTCCAGTGTGGAATAAACAGCCGGTAGTTTTAGGACAGAAAATCAGTTTTGAATGTTCTGACCATTTTTAATGAAGCCAAGAAAACAACAGACTAGATTAGGGTTTAGTTGTATTATCCAGCTGGGATTTGGTCATCCTGGATCTTTGTTTCCACTCTGCTTTGTTTGACCTGCAGAGAACATGGGACCAGTGATCGGGCCAGCATGTCTACGTCCGGACCATGGGTCCCTACCAGGGGCGTGGCTAGCCTCTCTTACAGCGTGGGTGTTGAGATCTGTCTGTGTAGAAGTTTTATCTTTAAAAGCATCAGTCTGGTGCATTTTGAGAAAAACAAGTAGTAATAATAATAATAATAATAATACATTTTATTTAAACGCGCCTTTCTGGTACAGAATAAAAACAAATCATTCAGTAAGTAAACACACGTAAACATGAACAAACAAGGCTCTAAAATTCAAAGCTTATGGGGTTATGAAGTGGTGAGTTTTGAGTTGTTTTTTGAATTCTGTGAATGAGTTAATGTTCTTGATGAGAGGGTGAAGGGAGTTCCAGAGTTTGGGAGCGGTGCAGCTGAAGGCTCTACCCCCCATGGTGCTGAGGGCACAGAGAGATGAATGGAGGAGGAGGACCTGAGGGAACGGGACGAGGTGAACGAGGTCTGTGAGGTAGTGAGGGGCGAGGTTACGGATGGCCTTGAAGGTGAGAAGGAGAATCTTGTAGTTAATCCTGGTGTGCACGGGTAGCCAGTGGAGTTGTTTGAGGATGGGGGTGATGTGATGAGAGAAGGGAGTTTTAGTGACGATGCGTGCTGCTGCATTCTGAACCAACTGGAGCTTACGGAGGGTTTTCTGAGGGAGGCCTGAGAGAAGAGAGCTGCAGTAATCGTACGTGATGTAACCAGACTATGGACGAGGATAGAAGAGTGGACATCAGGGGAGGGGCGACGACCATTAATGTTACCAAGATGGAAATAAGCTGACCGAGTGATGCTGGTGATATGAGATGAGTAGAGTAACAGGCTGGTGAGAAAGTATGATAAAGTATCTCTACATGTTCATGGTACTATATTATATGTGTCTGATTATATATCCTGTCCTGTCTGGACACCGACTACAGAGAAGTACTCTGATGCGTCCATGCTGCTCAGTACCACACCTGTATGATGTCACTAGTTCCTAAAGAACCAATCAGCTGGCAGAGCTGCTGGTGACCGCGCGAGTTAAACTACGTGACTCAATTTAAGGAACAAAGTAGAATGCAGCTGTTGTTGTTTATTTGTTGTTGTTTATAGAAACTAACTGCATGTGCAGGGCTTCAGGCCCAGGGCAGTTTTAGACGTCAGACCGAACCACATCCAGACCTGTCATTAATAATATTGTGTATTATTTACACCAATCAGAACATTCAGTAGTGTTCACAGACATCCAGACCTTAGAAATGAAATAAAACCAATATTAAAATGAAAAATGATTGCTTCTTCATTAAAAGATCAGTTATCTGTGAACACTTTTTATACTTGATGTTGTCCAGCTCAAGCAGACATCTGCTCATTTCTAACGGAGCTGAGCTGTGGGAGACGCGGTGATGCGGGCGTTGTACCGGTCTGCCGTGGCGAAGAGAGCTGAGCCAGGAGGCGAAGCTCTCGATTTACCGGTCGATCTACGTTCCTACCCTCACCTACGGTCACGAGCTTTGGGTAGTGACCGAAAGAACGAGATCGCGGGGAACGAGATGCTCTCTGCAGGGTTAAATAAATAAACCGTTTAAGGTAGTCCAGGATTTTACACACCGTAGCCCGTAGCTGTTCGCTAACGTAGAGCATTCTTGTCACCTCAAGGGAGAGGACGTCTAATTTAGATGTATTTTTAAGTGAACAGCAAAGGGGGTGTAATAAACGCGTGTAATGTGTGCACACTGGGCATTTAATCAGGTGGAAGAAGTAGGGCTGCGTTCAACTCTGATGCGCCACCTTTAAATAAAAAACTGCCCCTGCTCAGCTGCTGCAGCGTTCGGCTACTGCATGATCCTCTTTGTAATCTGTCTTCAGAAAATGTCCTGTGGGCTGTGGAATGATACTCTGGCTGTGGCCGAGGATTACCTGTCCACGTGCTGCTGCGGCCCAAATCCAGCCCCTCCACCTCCCAGCGAGACAGCCGCTGCCATGAGGCGTCTGGCCCAGGATATGGAGACCCAGCACCAGACCCGTTTCCACTCTCTGGCTCAGAACTTCCTGAAGCGCTGCGGGCCAGACATCTGCTCTAGCCTCAGGAAGGTGATGGACGAGATGGCTGGAGACGGACACTTTAACTGGGGGCGGGTTGTGTCCCTCTTTGCTTTTACTGGGGTGCTGATCAGACAGCTGCAGGAGCAGAGGACCTCCAGACCGGGGCTGGACCCTGGGCAAGAGCTGGAACCGAAGCTCATCAGCTGTCGGTTGCTGGCGGAGACCATAGCTGATTACCTGGTGAAGCACAAGAAAGGCTGGCTGTTGGAGAATGAAGGATGGGTAGGTTGACTAAATCTCAGTTTCATCAGATTTACGCCTGGATCATATCAGCCGCAAAGCGCTGCCGAGGCTTCCTGCCAGAATTGTTGTGCCTCGTGAAAAAAACGCAGCACACCGAAACGGTCGCCGCACGACGCAGGCCTCGCAGCTGATGTGATCGAGGTCGTAGGTCAGCAAGGGCGCGGCGCATGGCCATGCTTCTGCGTCTGATGTGAACGAGGGGTTGTGCTTCATTTCATTCAGCAGCTGGCTTCAGCCAGATGGGTGCTAGAACACAGCCGCTCTTCCTGCACCAGAGTAACAGGAAGCCCTTTCTTAGACACTAATTATCAGCTTTGCAGCCGTTTGAAGTGAAATGCTGTTAGTGGTTTTAGCATGAAGAAGCAACTGCAATGGTTTCCTTCCAGTTTGAGATGTTTGGTTTGTCTCCTGCAGGAAGGCTTCAGCCAGTACTCCCACAACACCAGACCAGTAAGTCTGGACTCCTCCATGAAGACAGCGCTGGTTGCTGTTGCTGGAGTTGGCCTGGCTGGGCTAACCTTTCTCCTGGTGCGCTAGCCGTCTGTCCCCATGTCCAACATGTCCTCAGTCAAGGTTTCCATTAGGCACAATTAGTAAAAGTCTGAAAATGTAATGTTTATGCAGCAAAACCAGCTGATCCAGTTGTGACATCATCAGGTAAATGTTTGCACACGTCCTGATGAGCGTCAGCGCCGTCCTGAAGATTGTAAAATGGATCTGAATGCCTTGAGAAAATGTAGAATGATTTTATTTTCTTTAACTGCAGCTAAACATTTCAGTTGTGACAGCTTTGGGTTTAGATCAGAAGAATAACTGCCTTCCTTTGTTTCCCTGAATTCGGATTAAAAATGTGATGTGTAGATTAATATATAATATTTATGAGAAGAACCATAAAATGGTTATTTCTAATCCACACACAGGTAATCCCATTGCTTTCTACATTTCCTACATTTCTATTTGTCAAATCTTTTTTTTCTGTAGATTTGACTTTTTGATGGTGCTAAAACACGCTAAACAGTTCAACCCACCGAACCAGGGACCAATCGGATCACGTTTGATCACTTATTTACATAGGATCCCCTCTTTTGGCTTAAAATGAATCAAACGTTATATTTTTACATCATTTTGTTTTATTTATTTAACCATTTTGTAATAAAATAATTGAATTTAAAATTTTCTACTTCCAGAGTGCTGTCTTCATTGATAACTATATTCTATAAGAATCACCGTGTGGTAACAGCATTCACTGGTGTTACTCAAGCCGCCACAATGCGGTTCAAAAATTGAGTCCAACCCGGAAGTACCAATAATTGCAGTTCCACCCTCATCCACTAGGGGCTGGTGTCAGAAGCGAGCAAATCCTCATTGACTCCCATGTTAAAAACACCAATTTGACAGCAGAAATAAACATGTTTACAGCCTGGTACCAGAACATGTTTTAGGTTTAAATGATCTAGTTTACACTCATGACAACTCTGAGGGGGTGAATGTTTTTCTCACTCTTCTGTTTAAGTGTATTAAAAGCCTAAAATTCTGTATAATTAATGAGCATCAGACCCACGTGACCACAGAGCTAGCTCCGTGGAAAGGCCTCAGTAGAGCCTCGGTCTGGCCTGGAAACTGCTCCGGGATTTTGAGTCTCTGTGTGTGTGTATTCTTGTTTGGATATTATTTGTGCAATTGTTGGACAAAATGACTTGCTGTGGCATTAATTGCACTAATAGAGCGTCCAAGGAGTCTCCACTTCATTTTTTCGGTAAGTAAAATTATATTTATGTATTTTAGGTCACTGCCGAGCTGAGCTTAGAGTTTAACATGTAATGTTTAACCATGAAATTTAAATGTAATAGGGTAAAACCCAGTGCATTTAACATAATGCTGCACTTTAGAAAATGGGTTCAAATATAACATGTTGGTGGAGCTGGGTTCCCACTATCGGCTTGTGGAGCTCTCGGAGACCTCTGTTTTCCACCCGGTTCTCCCCAGCGGTCGGCCCGGCGTATCTCTGACTCAGAAGCTCTGGTGTTGTGCACAGTTAACTCCGGTTGTAGCTAGGTTGCTACCTCCGTTAGCTTAGCTCCCACCTCCGCATTAGCTTTGGGTTAGCTTGTGGCTAGTTCGACCGGGTGTCGTCAGTTGATCCCAGCCTTACAGCCCCACCCTCAGCTCCTCCACCTCTCTTCCCTTTTGTGGAATTGTCTGGGCTTGACGGAACCTGTGACACGGTCAAAATGGCGGTGGTGGCCACCTCCCATTTGGCCTCAAAAAAGTGATGTTGGAGCCTATGGAAATGAATTGTCCAGTATATATGTCGATGGTGTTACTCAAGTGGGTTGTTCGTGTGGAACTGGAAAATGGTCAGTAACAATTATTTAACCAGGACCAAACACTCCCATGAGGACTGGTAGGTTTGGTCTTCACAAAGCATCAGTGATGGGGTTAGGGTTATTCCAAGCTGGGAGCTGAAGTCTGGATCTTAACTGGATCCTGAATAGAGGCAGCTGAGAGGTCTGTGTGATTGGGATTGCTGCCTCTAGAGGGCTTTTCCAGGCAGAAGTGAAAGCTGATTGTGTTCAGAAGAGTTTAGTGTTTACAGTTTTTGCCTGTTGCTTGAACACACTTCCTGCATAATGCACTATTTCATACATTCTGCGTTCTGGAAACCATGTATCCCAGTACTATACACATCAGGTAACCGTAACCACCGCGGTCAACACCTGAAGCCACTTACTGGCTGAACTGAACACCGAACATCCAGCTTCAGCGTCCCATCACCTAAGAGATGCAGAAAAGGTTAAATGACGTCTCCTCGAGCCCGAGCATTACCTCCGTAACGCATATGACCTGTGTGATTGGCTGTGCCACAGACATATATATTGATAGACCCCCTATTGGCCTCTCGGGCACAGGAAATGCGGTCACCATCTTAGATGGGTCGAGCTTCCGGCAAGCGTCTTTTGGAATTCTAGGATGTCCAAGGAAGGTCCCGCCTTTCTCGTCTCTGATTGGCTAGATGGGCTCTACTGCGATTGGCTGAAAATTCCCGGGGACAGCAGACAACAGCGGCCTTCGCTTGCCTGAAAGCTAAGTAAGCTTTATTTATAAAGCACTTTTCACAGACAAAAAGGTCACAAAGTGCTTCACAATTTTAAATGACACATAAATAGGCTACTATAAAATACAGTCAATATACATAAAAAGTCGTATACAGCCAATCCACATACAAAAATGTTTAGAATGTCTGGAGGAACAAGTGGGTTTTCAGATTGCTCTTAAAAGCATCAACTGAAGGTGGGGGGGCGCACGTGAGCATGCACAGTGAGTAGACGGGTCTTCCACAGCTCCCGCTGAATACTACTAAAATTACTTACTTTGGACCACCTAACCGGTCAGAGACTGGTGGGTTAATTAGTTTATGTTTATGTATTTAGCAGACGCTTTTGTCCAAAGCGACTTACAAGTGATAAGTGACAATTAGTAAGGGACTTTACCATCTCTTGAGTAGATGAATGTCTCCCAAACGACAGTCTGTGAAAAATGCAATGCGAGGCGACTCCAATAACCCCTCGGCTAGCATAGAAACTGAAGCTAATGCTAACAGCATGGAGACGCTAGCCGAGGCCGTTACTGCGGTGCAGGCCTCCATTGATTTGTTCCATGGGGAAAACGGCGGCTATCGCTTCTCTTCATTTAATTCTGAGTGTGTGTGGTCAACGAATTACCGACATGGAGGAAGGACTGAACGAGGTTGACAAGAGGCTAAATACTATGGAGGTTTCCCAAACGTCACTAGCCAAGCAGAACGAGGCTCTGAGGGAGAAGGTGATGTATTTGGAAAATTACACGAGACGGCAAAATATACGCATCTTGGGAATTCCAGAGAACGCGGAAGGACCGCGACCGACAGAATTCATCGCCAAACTACTTATTGATGTGTTTGGTGAAGACAATTTTGAGAGGCCACTGTCGATAGAGTCCACAGGAGCCTGGTCTCTAAACCAGCAGATGGCGACAACAGACCACAGCCCTTTATGGTCAAACTCCACCACTTTCAAACCAAAGAGCTGATCCTGCGCCTCGCCAGACAGAAGGGTCCACCCTTAGTCAACGGATCAAGAATTCACATTTTTCCTGACTACAGCCCAGATGTCAACAAACGACGCTCTGCCTTCCCCGAGTCCAAAAGAAGCTCCACTCTTCAAATATCAAGTTCGGCCTTTATTACAACTTCCTTTCTGCAGTTTACACACAAAGGGAAGCGCATGAGGTTTACCGATCCCGCGGAGGCGCTGACCTACATAAGCAATAATGTCTGCTGTGTACAGAGGCCCCGCCTTGCACACTACAGAGGGTGGCGACTGAGGTAATGTTAATGAGGTGATCAATGACTCGGACAATTATTAGGAGGGGGGAGGGAAAGGATGGGAGGAGAGAAAGAGAAGGGGGAAAACGAGTTGTATTGTCGGTTCTGATCAGTATTATTAGTATTGTTTAGTATTTTCTGACATTTATTCTCTGTTGCACTTTATTTGCTATTTTCTCTTGTTTTTTGTACTTGTTTATACTCTAAAAGTGAAAGAATATCACAACTTGTTCAAAGATCTGTTAGAGGGGTTCATTAACGGTTCATATACATAACTGCGGGTAGCATGCAAATGCAGGTTTGCAGTAGTTCAAAGTTTTTTGGGGGGATAGCCTTTTAGAGGCATGTTTAAGTGTTTTATGTTGTAACTATGTGGCTCTTGTTCTAGATTATTTTTGTGCACCCACGGTATTCTGCTTTTTATACAATTTTAATAGGGGAGTAACAGATATACTGGAGTCGACTGGCTCTAATGGCTCAGAGTAATTCTAATCTTATACCAAGTAAAGATTACTTGAAAATTATAAGTTGGAATGTGAAGGGTTCAAATCACGCTGTCAAGGGAAAAAGGGTTTTTTCTCATTTACAACATCTTAGGGTTGGTACTGCTTTTCTACAGGAAACCCACCTTCAAAAGCGAGACCTGACTGAAATTCACAGAGAATGGGTGGTGCAACTGTTTCATTCACTCATTCACAAAAATATTCCTTTTGTTGTATCGGATACCATCCTGGATCCAAATGGTAGATATGTAATTGTGGTGGGACAGCTGTTTCAACTTAGCTTAGTATCTATGGTCCAAATTTTGACGATGAGAATTTTTTTAAGAAACTGTTCAGCTGTATCCCCAGTCTGGATAGTCATCATTTGATTATGGCTGGAGATTACAACTTGGTGATAAATTCGGTGCTAGATCGCTCCTCTGAGTCTGTACATAGACCATCTAAATCGCTGCACACGGTCCAGTCGTTTATAGACACACACAAACTTATAGACCCTTGGAGATTTTAATATTCTATCAAAAGAGAATATTCATATTACCCTAATGTGCACAAGTCATTTTCCAGAATAGATTTTTTCTTGGTTGATCCCTATTTGCTTAGTGACATTATAGAATGCGAAGATGACACAATTATTATTTCGGACCATGCCCCGGTTAGTATTAAGATGACTCTTCCCACTCAGAGGACCAAACGGACCTGGTAGCTTGACACGCTCTTGTTGGCAGATTCAGACTTTGTAAAGTTTATTACAGAACAAATAGACTTCTTTCTACAGATAAATAGGACAGATGGGATCTCAGCGTCAACCCAATGGGAGACACTTAAAGCATATCTCAGAGTTAGCTACCAGTCCTATCAGTTGTGCTGTCATCTGCTGTGAGGTTTGTTCTTTTGTGTAAAGTCTTGTCCTGTCGGATTCTGTTAACTACTATGTCTATGGTTTTTTGGGTTGGTGTTTTTGTGAACAGAGATGTGACGTTATGTGAGATGAGTATGTCGTTGTCTTCTATTGTGATCTCCTTTAGTTCTTTTGCCAGTTCTATGCTGTTTTTGCAGCGTTGATCTGTGTTTCCTAATAACGGGCTGATGATTTTGCTGATATCTTTTGCCATGTTGTATGTTGGTGTACCTATGCTGTCTACTATTGGTCTAAGTGGTGTTTTGTTTGCTGTAGGAATCCAGTGTTTGCACATTCCCACAGCAAACATAACACCAAGAATCTATGGAACACCAAAAATACACAATAAAGGAGTGACGCCACCATCAGCGCCAGCCTGATGTTTGCAGCCGCAAACGAAACGTTGCAGGTAATTAAACCTTTTCTGTGTTTTAAAAAGAACTGAAAGATGGAATTTGACACTAAACACGAACACACCAAACATACACTGTTACCAGTGAAAATGGTAGCGTTTATCTGCTGAACATCTTCATGGGCATCTGCACCTGCCCAGCTGGCAGCAATGGGGGACTCTGCAAACACCAACACTCTGTACTTTTGTATGACCTTCTTCACCTCTCTCTCTTTATTCTGCTCTCCCCACCTATCCCACCTTCCTCAGGATCCACTGGTTTCCCTCTTTCCTGTTCACTCTCTCTCTCTCTTAACAGTTTTAATCACAATTGTCTATTTTTGCTCATTTTAATATATTTTAAAACATTTTCTAAATTCTTTTTCATATTTTTACATTTTTTGTTTTTGTGAAGCGCCTCGTGATTTTTATCTTGAGAGGCGCCATAGAAATGATATCTTCATCTTCTTCTTCTTCTTCTTATGTGATGCAGGCCTTCAAGCTGCAAGGAGCCCACTGCCTTCCAGTGACATCCATGACAGCAAAGAAGTCCTTCTATGAGATGGCCACAGGTGTATTGCTTCAGTGATGTTTACATATGAGGCTAGATTTCCTGATGTATGCACCCCCCCCCCCCCCACACACACACACAGTGAGAGAGAAATAGAGAACACACATGCTGACATTTCTACTTGTTGACATTATTTTATGCACACCACTCACATACTTACCATATCCGTTTCTGTCACACACCTTCACTGAGGTTAACAAACTGTGTGCCCACACACATAATTTATAGCAGCCATTTAATTTGTTACTGTTCATGACGAAACAGTTATTTTCAAAATTCATTATTCACCACAAAATGGAAAAGAAACAGTACTTGAAGTACTTTGTCCCAAAAATGCCTGCTGCTCTTCATTTGGAGTTTTTTTTAAACTTCTGGTCCGAGCTGAAGCGGGGTGTAATCATGGCTGTTTGTGTTGCACATCGTGTCTGTCCCAAAAGGAAACCATAACACACCAGAAACCTGGTTTATGGACTTGCAGTCTGAGAGGGAAGAGGACTGCAGAACACACCCACTCGGTACAAGTAAGTCGTTTTTGGCAGGTAAACTAATTGAACCAAACAGTGATAACTTGTGATATCAGTCCTTGTCTGTGCTCCGCTAAATAGGCACCCAAGAAGAAGCTGAAGCAACCACTCCCCCAGCACCACAACAATCTGGAGCAGAAAAAGAAGCATCACAATGTCAGTTGGATGTTGAGCATTTTGAGCCTAGTTTTAGATCCCTGTGTGATTACCTTATGGACAAGATGAAAAAGGATGAATCCTTCAAAGCCCCAATGACATCCGTCTGATCAGTCTTTACAAAAACACACAGACAGCAGTCTGATTTCAGCACTGTACGTTCGGGAGGATGAGGAGTGCTGCTGCATGTAAGATCAAACCGCAGCCATGAAAGGGTCTGCAGTGAGCGCACAGATCGGTGTGCAGCCTGCAGCTGTTGCTCGCCGTAAAACTTCACTGGGGGGCAGACGGTCACTCATCACTGGTCGACCTCCAAAGAGAGCTTGGAGAGAACACAGTTATGGGAAGGAAAAAGAAGGGAGTGGTGCACTGCCCAGAAGACTGGCACCACACTCCCTAGCCCAGTGTGTCTCTGCTGGTGTGTCCAACACTGTAAAAAAGTAATAGGCACGCCCTCAAATGTTCATCTAACCTTTCTCTGTTGTTTGCTGGTGACATAGCTGGCAGTTCAATATACTTATTCACACACACGCACACACACAGGTGTTCTGTACTTGTTCAATAACATCTGTGATGTAATCGGCATGGCGTATTTTCATGCTCATGCCTTTTGATAACAATTTGGAAATACGGGCTGAGGCTGTTAAGCAAGCAGGATGAAAGTGAGGACACGTCTTTCATGTGTTTAAATCTGCATCTTTAATTGAAATTAGTTCAAAGCTGATTATGATTTAAACCCTAACACCTTTTCAGCAGTTTTCATTATTCTAGAAGAGAAACAGACCTGCTGCACACGGCTGGGTAAAATAGGGCCGTTTTATTATATTTCTTACATTTCTCCTATGCACCCTGCTGTAATAAGATAACATCAGTGCTTTAGAGCCATAGACATAAAGTAAGTCCCACAGTGTGATAAATGCAATAAGATTTATAAGTTCACTTCTTACGTTTCTCAGTTTTTCAATAAAAGAAACAAAAAAAACTTTTGCAAAAGAGGGCAGAATGGCGCTAAGTTCTTATTTTCTTAAAAAAACAAAATAAAATCCCCAAAATATGTGTTCTGTTGGTGGCAAGAGGACAGTCTGCACTTAGCAAGGGAAGACGGTTTGCTGCTTCATTAAGTAGCCAATCGTAGTAGAGTCCATCTAGCCAATCAGTGGCGAGAAAGGCGGGACCTTCCTTGGACATCCTAGAATTCCAAAAGACGCACCCGGTACGTCACTTTTTACAAGGACCGAGCGTAACAGACGTGCCTGAGCGTGCGCACGCGCAGTTGGTGTGTTTGGGCGGAATGTTCTAGTTTCTGACTAGTTACTTTTTTCTGTCGGCGCAACCAGAGCAGGAAAAGCGACTGGGGAGACGTGCTGGGAGCCAGTGGCCCTTTGGCTGAGCTTATCTGGAATTTGACCGAAAGACACGTCGGTTGCTAAAATGACAAGTGTGTAACGACATCTTTATTTGGTCTTAAAGTGTTTAGATGATCGGCGCATGATCACGTTAACGTTTATATATGTTGCTGGGTCAGCTTGCTGTTCCAGCAAATAGACGGGGTTCATTGGAGTATTTACTGTTAAATGACAGTATCATCGCTAATAAATAAGATTTTAAACGTCATCCACTCATGAAGTGTTCGGTGTTTTAAGTTAAAGTGTATGTGTGTGCTTTGGACGACTTATGTAAGACGACTTCGAATCGGTGGGTCAAAGGGTTGTTTGGATGTTGGTATTAGCCCTGTAGCTTGCAGCAAGAACACAGCGGAAGAATAATCGAGTAGAAAAAGCTACAGATAATAAAATTTTTGTTTGAAGTGTTTAAAATTCTTTTGTTTTGTATTTGACTCCGTGATCGTGTCCATGCAAACTCGGCTGCCTGGATGCGGCTAAATGCTGGCGTTGGGCTGCTCTTCGGCGGCTCTGCCACGTCGGCTGCTCTCTGCTCTCGAGTTAGATTCATTACAGCCGCTTTAGAGCATCTTTACAACTGAATCCGCATTGTGTTTATTTCATGTTGTGCAGGAGGAAACCAACGTGAGCTTGCACGCCAGAAAAGTGCCAAAAAGCAAACGGAACAGACTAAAGGAAAGCGTAACGAGGACGGGCTTTCTGCAGCTGCACGGAAACAGAGGTAAACGACATTGAACGGAGGTCCACTATAATATTTGCTTATTGAGTCCTGTGGTCTAATTTACTGCCATAATGGTGTTTGTCGTATAGCTTTTTATATACAACTCCACTTATGTTCATAGTCATGCAGCATGAGTGTTTTTAAAACACCGTTTGTGTTCTGTCAAAGTAATTATTTTAATGTTTTGTTTTCCCACCAAAGGGATGCTGAAATAATGCAACAAAAGCAGAAAAAAGCAGACGAATCAGGCGGGAAAAGCAGCACAAAGTCGAAGTGAACGACACCAGAGATGAATCTGAGAACTCATACCTTCAGCTTTCTTCCTAATATTTATAACAATGAATTTCCCATTTTTGTCTCAACTCAAGTATCCAGGATTCAACATTCTTCCAAGTGGAAAATTACAACGTATTTGGATTTGTTAATTTTACATAGGGAAATTAAGACTATGGTTTAAGGCTTATTCCACTCTGGTGCTGCATGCAGACGAGCATCGGTGGTGTAAGCAGGTTAAAGCTGAACAAGTCTTGACAAACATGTAACATTTGTGTATTTTTGTACAAACGTGTTTCCCTCGCTGGTTTTGAATAAACTGTATCTTTTTAGTTCATGTTCTGAGTAATTCTTAATGTCTGTGGTGGACGTGTTTATTGGGGGGCGTTATGCCCGCTTCACACTGGAGGCATCAGCAGAGTGCAGTGGTTTACTCGTGACTTGAGTCAGTACACACTGGGAGAATTTCTGCCGCAGAGCAGCTTCTCTGCCGTGCTCCTCGCTGGACTTCACACACTTCACAAAATCCCTCGAGTCTTCAAAGATCACCCAATTTTATATTTACATCCCAGCAAATAATAGCCTGGCTGTTTTTGGTCAAATCAAAACTGGGTGAGTGTGTCGTTCCCCAGGTTTCAGTGCAGTAAGTCACAGGTGTCAAACTTAGACCCTCAAGATCAAACATATATTAACACTGGCCTGCTGGCCCATGTTGCCGGAAAGACCACAAATCCCATAGTGCTTTGTGGCATTAGTGAGTCAGCCTTGGACAAACTGGAAACCATAGATATGTATATAAACACACATGATTATGCTAAAAACACTCAGCACCAAGTTTACTCAGCAATTTGCCATCTTTGAAGGCCAGAAATGGATAAATCAAGCGCTCAGTAAGCTGAAAGCTTTTCACAGCTGACAAAGCACACCAATCAACCTCCAGATGGAGATGATTGAAATCAAGTTTAATGATGCGATCAAGTCAGTATGACTGGCTGGCTGCAGCAGTTTCCACCTCACCCCAGTGATGCATCAGAGTGGAGCAAACGGAGCTTGAATTATTTTGTTTTTATGCACTTTTTCTACTCCAAAGCATTAAAGTTAATAGGTAAGATATTACATTTTCATTTAAGATAATTACTATTTTCAGTTTTTGTTGTTGGCCTGTGAAAAACGATTTATCTTACTTTAAAACAGGTACTGGAAGAACTACTGATAGGAGAATAGAATATAATGTCCCTTTATTGTCCCTCAGTGGGAAAGTTGGAGTCACAGCAGCAATAACAGTTGTTACAGGAGCACAACATAAAGAGTAAACATGAAAATGTAACACAGGAGATTCAAAAGGTTAAAAATTACAAATATACATACACATTTGAAGGAATCAAAAAGACAAAAAGTTAAACACAAGTAACAAATACAACTTTTGTGTTTTATTAACTTTCTTGCTCGTGTGTAATTTGGTTCTTCCAGATTCAGTGTTACTGTAAAAATAAGTTTGTTTCCAAATGAAAAGATTCAGGTTACATATCGGTAGATAAAGAAAAAGGCTCATTTGCCATAACTTTTATTGAGTTAGGCCCGTGACTTTGCCCCAGTTTTTCATTTTGGCCCAGTGTGACTTTGTGTTAGGGTTCTACAACCCCCCAAGACACTTCACAACACAGTCATCCACCCATTCACATGCTGGTGGGGATGAGCCTCATTGTAGCTATAGCTGCCCTGGGGCGCATTGATGAAAGCAAGACTGCTGAACACAGCCACCATCAGGCCCTCTGACCACTGCCAGCAGGCAAGGTGGGTTGATTGTCTTGCCCAAGGACACTACAGCAGCATTCATTCTATGGTGTGAGCTGGGATCGAATGTACAGCCTTCCGATATAACTGGACAACCCGCTCTACGTCCTGAGCTACTGCTGCCCCTACTGTATTCAACAGTAGCTAAAACTTGATTGCAACAAAACATCGCAATGCATTGTGGGATGTAACCCTAGACAAGCAAACATGCACTTTACTTGGGTGGCTCCAGCTCTGAGTCGCTCCACTTGTCTCAAAGTTGTGTTTTTGCCTGCTAAATATGATGAATGAGAGTTAGGAACTAAGCATCACTGTTGGGGGAGCTGTCAGTTGTTGTTTATTTCAAAGCACTTTGAAGAATTTCCAGTGGGGGGCGCTGTTGCCTAAGCAGTAGCTGACTGATTACGCGTGAAACCAGAAGTTGCTCATTAGTTCATAAGAAACAGCTGAGTTGGAAAAGAAAAACAAAAGGGAAACACTTTCTGCAAGGAAACACGCCCTGGCTTAGCTAAGAGTTGGAACTTTGCCTCAAACAAACCATCAGAGTGAGGTACATGTTTAAGAAAAGTTTGTACATAAATATTGTTTTTTTTTTGTTTTTTTTTTTACTGTGCACTGATGTATGTTTGTTTTTTATGCACCCAGCCCTGAGATTCTGTATTACGGGACACAGCATTCCAGTTGGATAGGATATTTTTGCAGCCTCTGGGAAAGCAGAGCGAGGTAAATGATTTACTGCTCCTATAGATAGATAATCTTTATTGACAGACTCTTAGGTCCAGATAAAATACATATAAAACAACAGATCAATGAAACAAAATAGATAAATAGAATAAAAAGATAACAGCATAAAATTGAATAAAAATCTAAATGTAATTAAAAGCTTTACTATAAACTGTTCCACACAAGGTTAACCACACAAACACTTCAACCAGTATTTCCTTATCCTGGAGAAATAGCGACAACTGCTCACAGTAGGATCAGTGATTGCTAAAATTATACTGTTGGCAGAGCTATCCAGTCGGCCTGTAAAAGTGAATATGAGTTTTCTTAAAAGAGCTTTAAAAGTACAAACACCTGCTGTTACAAACATCTGACTGGCACTGCCCCCTCTGGGTATTTTAAGTATGATCCTTAAGGCATCGTTGTATGCAACTTGCAGCTTATTCATGCTGCTTTGGTTGTAGGATGACCACAGTTGGGCTGTGTAGAGCGGAGTACAATATGCTTTAAATAAAGCCACCTTAACTGGAGGTGAACAAAAACCAAACTTACGAGCTATAGTGTTAGCTTGTGCATACAGCTTACAGCACTGTCTGTGGATGTCAGCATCATCACGCATTTGATCAGTTATAAAGTGGCCAAGGTATTTCACCTTCTCACACACATTAAGATCACTATTAGACAGTTTGAACACAGGAAAGTTTAGCTTTTTATCCTGCTTGGTTCTACATATCAAGATAGCACTTTTAACAGCATTATACTGAATATCGTACTGCACACCATATTCAGAGCAGATATTTAGGAGCTGCTGTAAACCAGCACTACTTGGACTAAAGACCACCAGATCATCAGCATACATCAGATGGTTGATCAAAGTTGTACCCATCAAACATCCTGTGTTACAGGCTCTGAGCTGCACAGACAGATCGTCAACATACAGATTAAATAAGATAGGAGACAGAATTCCACCCTGCCTAACACCATTACTAACGCCAAATGGTGCAGAGATGCTGGCACCCCATTTAACCTGTATCGTCTGATGAGCATACCAGTAAGACAGGATTCTCACAATAAACCCAGGGACCCCCCGTAGCTTTAACTTAGTAAAAAGTTTTCTGTGGTTTACACGATCAAAAGCCTTAGAAGCATCAATAAAACACATAAGGACAGAAGAATTTCTATTTCTGTACCAGTTGACCATTTCTTTAAGTGCGTATATACACATGTCAGTACCATGTTTTGGCTTAAAGCCAAACTGATTATCCAAGGAACTGAGGTACACAGTGACTCTATCAAATATGATTCTTTCAAGAACTTTAGATAAAACACGGGCTAGTGCAATCGGCCTATAATTATCCATACTGGTCACCTTCCCAGATTTGTTCTTAATGACTGGAACAAGCAGAATTGCCATCATTGAGTCTGGTAGTATGCCATGAATCATGAACCCTGTAAAACATAGAGCTAAAAGGGGAGCTAGTCTTTGGCTAGCATATTTCAAATGTTCTGCACTAATGTGATCCAGACCAGAAGCCTTATTATCAGCTAGTTTGTGAATGGCTTCATGCACCTCATGGGTCGTTACACATATAGATTCATCATTAATTACAGAGCCATCCTCATGCTGATCACCTTTCAAACAATTAAACAATACATAATAATGATGTCTCCATAATGCTGCAATATTATCTTCCCCAGAAACACCTTCAACAGTACCTGGTAGAGATGATTTGCAATTATTAACTGTTTTCACATCTTTCCAAAAACCATTGACATCATTACTCATAAATGTCCTGGCCATTGAATCTGCCCTCATGATCTGCTCATGTTTTAATATAAAACGAACAGCATACTTATATCTGGCATTTGCACGTTTTTTCTGTTCAAATTCCACACCCTGCCTTGGTCTCCCAACCATATCCCAACATTTAAAAGCTGCCCGTGCTTCATCCTGATACATGGCAACATGTTCTTTCCAGCCAGGCCTGATATGAGGTTTCTGCTTATGCTTACCTTTGACATGAAAAGGTCTACCACTTTCATACAAAGCGTCCACTATATCCTCATACATAGAGCATAGATCACGTTTGTGTTTGAGAATCTTACAGTTGACATCTTCACACAGGATAGCCTCTTTAGCCACAGAGATATTGTTCAGGTATTGATCTGTATTATAACTATAACCCGATATGTCTTTGTCACTTAATGCTGCCCATTCTAATTTTATATTATCATAATTATTGACATAATTAACTCCCATTGTACTAGGCAGTTGTTCCACATTTATAGAGAAAGCAAGAGGTATATGGTCTGACACAGTTACCCCATATTTTATAGACATGCTATCCAAAGCTGCATGACCATCAGCTGTACTAATACAATGATCCAGCCATGATGTAGTATGCCAACTCTCACTAATATATGTGTAACTGTCTTTTGGCAACAGCACTTTGCTAGATAGAACAAGATCATTGTCTTCACACAACTGTATTAAGTGTTTAGCAAATTGAGATTTTTTATCTGAAAGATCAGCATTAAAGTCGCCCACAACATATATACTATAAGTACTGTGACTTTGAATAAATGCATTAATAAAAGCCAACCTACTAATATATTCCCCTTCATTTCCAGCAATTTCGTATGGAGTATAAATATTAAGGATAACAAAACTAATGTTATTCTGGATATATTGTATGCCAATACACCAATCTACATCCAGTCTTACTGGCTTAATTACAGCATCAATTCTTTTGTTCCAAAGCACAGCCACTCCTCCTGATACTCTACCCCTGACTATAGCTGTGCTGAGATCGGTAGTTGATTCCCCCACTCCGAAAAATTTAGAGTTAAGGCAGTTAAGTTTGTCCAGATCTTGTTTAGGTAAAAAAGTCTCTTGCAAACACAATATTTCACATTCTTCAAGCAAGTTGTCCACAACAATACGTCGAGCTCTATCCCCTGCATCATGGCCCAGACGCAGGCCACGACAATTATAGGATAGCACCCGAAGAGACATGCTTATGCTGAGGTGCTTGGGCCAGGGGGAACATCCCCTGCTGGACACACATTAGCAGAGCGGAGAGAGCGGGGGTTCCGTGGTTCATAATACCGTCTGACCAGAGCCCCTTCAGGCCAAAGCTCAGGGTTATACATTTCACCAATGTCATCACACTCAGCCGTAACCTTAAAGGAGCCAAATCTGCTCCGTAAATTAACAATTTTCAGACAGGTGACGTCTCTGTTAAGTTTCTCTTTAAGATACAATGAGAGCGTTTCTGCATCAACTTCTGGGGCAAATTTAGTGGCGAACACAGTCACTACTTTTGTCTTTACAGTTTTTATAGTACTCACAGTTCCAGTGCCAATAATAGATCCGGCTCCACGCCTCTTGTTATGTCTAGTCGCGGAAGGAACATGCATCCCTGCAGCAACCTTCTCCGGCTTCTGACGAGGCCTGCCCTTCTTCACGACTGTACTCCACTGTGGGGAGCGTGTGAGAGGCTCCGGTTCCACCATATTCATTGTAAACGCAGAACCAGAGGCCGCTAACAAAGTCCGATCTTCACCACTCCGTGAAGTCACAGAGGCGCATGCCTCCACAGGGCCCATCCCGATCCTCTGGTCAGCCAAAACGCCAACTCCCTGCCTCTCGGCCAGGCCGCCATTACTCTCCAGCCGCTCCTCTGTGTTATTACTCGGATGCAGAAAAGGACCCGTCCTTGGTCCCTGCCCTTTTAGAATAGCAGAACCAGCCAGGTCGCCTGACTGACGCTCCAGTGCGGCCACTCGCTGGTTAATTTCTCCAGCTTCAGCCCGAACTTGCTCACAGACATCTGCCTGAAGTTTGGCTACGTGTTTCAAAGCACTAACCTCCGTACACAATTGCTCCATCCGCCGCAGCAAACAGCATACATCCAGGCTGGAGAATGTAACAGGTGGTAAATCCTCCAAGTGATGGGATACAAATCTAGGGATATTTTCCCCACACTCATTCAGCACTTTAAGGCAGAGCTTGATATTATTGGCGTCTTTGTGCTGCCCTTTATATCCGACGCACCGCTGTGAAGTACTCGGGCAGAGCTCAAACAGAACTTTTTTTGAAGCTTCAATCCCCTCAGATTCAAATGTGTTCGTGGCCAACAACACAATTTCATCCTGGCTCAAGGTTTTAATTTTAACAGCAAGGAAATTAAGAAGTTCATCCTCCACAATCACCTTGCCATCTGTCGTCCTATACACCTCTGGTTTTAGTCGAGATAGTTTAGGAACTGGACCAGGAGCTGATGCCTCGCTGCCTGCTACGTCCGCCTATGATTAAAATATGTGGGTTTTTTGGGTTGCTGTAACCATTGTTGTTTATGCAGTTTTCACGGTATGATGGTGGACCTCATTACCAGAGGTTGTAAATGATCAGATGAAATAAATTAAGACCTCTGCACCAGTCGAGGCTCTCTCATCCCTTTCCTTCCTTCAATCCTGGGCCTGCTACAACCGGATTGAATGTCAGAGGAGACATCTTTTGTCCTTTTTCCAAAGCCGGGTAAGGTCTGTGACAACAGCTGTAAAGGGAAACGGGCCAAGCTAAAGACAGAAAAAATAAAGCAGTGGTAGTACGTATGTGGAAGAGCAGATTTTCAGTGTGAAGCAGATCAAGGGGTGCGTGTATATTTGCTCCATTCATTATGCCGGTGGGAATGGTCTTACATCTGAGAATACTGAGCCGATAATAGCAACTCTCTGTAGCTTTGGAGATGTCCAACTAGGTCATTTGTCCACAGCCTGCCTCAGCAATGTCAGAGGTCAACAGACACTCAAGTGTCCGGCAGGTTTCTTCTGTCAGGAATATTGTGTTCTCCCCGGTACCAAACTCATGTTTAACTTTTCTAGAAGACAATCTTTTATATAGTGCCTCTCAAGATAAAAATCTGCACCATCTGGAGTATTCATCTAAATAATTGCTCATGTTGACACGGAGCTGAAACTCAAGGCCTCCCGCAAAAAGAAAGAGACTTTATCTACAAGAAATAATTTATCTAAAGATATTTAAAAATGCAATGGCTGCTTTACAGTAAAACAATGAACTTAAGAGTTTATTATTTCATGACTTATTTCAGGTCTCAAAGAGCAAATTGCAGTTTTTTTTCTAATTCATATAAAATGCTGTCCAAAAAATACTATTAGAAATGCTTATTGTGGATATTTCTTTTTAAAATACACAGCAGAGCCTCTCCCTGGGCTGCCACCTTACCGTGGTGGAGGGGTTTGAGTGTCTCAATGATCCTAGGAGCTAAGTTGTCTGAGGCTTTCTGCCTCTGCTAGGGTCACCCATGGCAAACAGGTCCTAGGTGAGGGATCAGACAAAGAGCAGCCCGAAGACCTCTTATGATGAATTATATAAATGAAACCGTGTTCCCTCGCCCAGACGTGGGTCACCGGGGCCCCCCTCTGGAGCCAGGCCTGGAGGTGGGGCACGTTGGCGAGCGCCTGGTGGCCGAGCTTTCACCCATGTAGCCTATCTGGGCATAGTCTGAAGAGGAAACGTGGGTCCCCCTTCCCATGGGCTCACCACTCGTGGGAGGGGCCAAAGGGGTCGGGTGCAGTGTGTGACGGGTGGTAGTCGAGGGCGGGGACCTTAGCGGTCTGATCCTCGGCTACAGAAGCTGGCTCTTGGCACATGGAATCTCACCTCTCTGGTGGAGAAGGAGCCCAAGTTGGTGTGTGAGGTTGAGAGGTTCCGACTAGATATAGTCGGACTCACCTCAACGCATGGCTCTGGCTCTGGAACCAGTTTCCTTGAGAGGGGTTGGACTTTCTACCACTCTGGAGTTGCTCCCACTGAGAGGCGCCGAGCAGGGGTGGGCATACTAGTTGCCCCCATCTTGGTGCCTGTAGGTTGGGGTTTACCCTGGTGAATGAGAGGGTAGCCTCCCTCCGCCTATGTGTGGGGGGACGGGTTCTGACTGTGGTCTGTGCTTATGCACCAAACGACTACCCACCCTTTTTGGAGACCTTGGAGGGGGTGCTGGAGGGCGCTCCTTCCGGTGACTCCCTCGTTCTGCTGGGGGACTTTAACGCTCACGTGGGTAATGACAGTGAGACCTGGAGAGGTGTGGTTGGGAGGAACTGAATTTGAGTGGTGTTTTGTTATTGGACTTCTGTGCCAGTCATGGATTGTCCATAATGAACACCATGTTCAGACATAACGGTTTCCATATGTGCTCTTGGCACCTGGATACCTTAGGCCGCAGCTCAATGGTCGACTTTGTTGTTGTTTCATCTGACCTGCGGCCACATGTCTTGGACACTCGGGTGAAGAGAGGGGCGGAGCTGTCAACTGACCACTACCTGGTGGTGAGTTGGCTCAGATGGTGGGGGAGGATGCCGGTCAGACCAGGCAGGCCCAAACGTATCGCAAGGGTCTGTTGGGAACGTCTGGCAGATTCTCCTGTCAGAAGGAGCTTCAATTCCCACCTCCGACAGAACTTCCAAACTGTTCCGGGGGTGTCGGGGGACATTGAGTCTGAATGAACCCTGTTCCGTGCCTCCGTTGTTGAGGCGGCCGACCGGAGCTGTGGTCGCAGGATCGTCGAGCCTGTCGTGGTGGCAATCCCCAAACCCGCTGGTGGACACCGGCGGTTAGGGATGCTGTCAAGCTGAAGAAAGAGTCCGATCAGGTCTTTTTGGCCTGTGGGACTCCAGAGGCAGCTGACGGGTCCCGGCAGTCCAAGCGGAACACGGCTCGGGTGGTTGCCAAGGCAAAAACCCGGGCATGGGAGGAGTTCGGTGAGACCATGGAGCAAGACTTCCGTATGGCTTCGAGGAGATTCTGGTCCACCATCCGGCGCCTCGGGGGGGAAAGCAGTGCTCTACCAACACTATCTATAGTGGGTGCGGTGTGCTGCTGACCTCTACTCAAGACATTGTGGATCGGTGGGCAGAATACTTCAAAGACCTCCTCAATCCCACCGACATGTCTTCCAGTGAGGAAGCAGTCTGGGGACTTTGGGTTGGCCTCTCAAATCTCTGGTGCTGAGGTCACTGAGGTGGTTAAAAAGCTCCTCTGTGGCAAGGCTCCAGGGGTGGATGAGATCCGCCCAGAGTTCCTTAAGGCTCTGGATGTTGTGAGGCTGTGTTGGCTGACACGGCTCTGCAATATCGCGTGAACATCGGGGGAAGTCCCACTGGACTGGCAGACCGGGGTGGTGGTCCACTTATTTAAAAAGGGGGACCGCAGGGTGTGTTCCAACTACAGGGGGATCACACTCATGAGCCTTCCTGGTAAGGTCTATTCAGGAGTTCTGGAGAGGAGGGTCTGTCAGATTGTTGAACCTCAGATTCAGGAGGAGCAATGTGGTTTTCATCCTGGCCGTGGAACACTGGACCAGCTCTAGAACCTTAGGGGGATCCTGGAGGGTGCGTGGGAATTTGCCCAACCAGTCTACATGTATTTTGTGGATTTGGAGAAGGCGTTTGACCGCGTCCCTCGGGGGGCCCTGTGGGGGGTACTCCTGGAGTATGGGGTACCAGGCCCTCTGATACGGGCTGTTAGGTCCCTGTATGACCGGTGTCAGAGCTTGGTCCGCATTGCCGGCAGTAAGTCAGGCTCGTTCCCAGTGAGAGCTGGACTCCGCCATGGCTGCCCTTTGTCACCGATTCTGTTCATAACCTTTATGGACAGGATTTCTAGGCGCAGCCAAGGTGTGGAGGGCATCCGTTTTGGTGGTCTGAGGATCAGGTCTCTGCTTTTTGCAGAGGATATGGTCCTGTTGGCTTCATCAGAACGTGATCTTCAGCTTTCGCTGGAGCGGTTCGCAGCCGAGTGTGAAGCAGCTGGGATGAGAAGCAGCTCCTCTAATGGGCCATTCCCATCTGTACCGGGTTGGCCCGGGCCGGGTAGCGTAGGTTGTTTACATATCTGGGTGGCCTGGTATTTTTCCGGGCCAACCAAGGCTCATTCTCAGCCCTCTTCTCGAGGGGGTCTGCTTCAGGCCGACCAGGGCCAACACACCCACTGCTGACAGCAAATTCACACCTTCCAGTAGAGCAAGCCTCTGATTGGTGGGTAGAATCAGCCCACATGGGCTTAAGACAAGGATTTGTGGAATCAACCGGGCCAGGCTGGGGCCGACTGGGGCTACCCGGCCCGGGCCGACCCGGTACAGATGGGAATGGCCCATAAATCTGAGACCATGGTCTTGATTTAGAAAAGGGTAGAAAGCCTTGTCCGGGTCAGGGATGAGGTCCTGCCCCAAGTGGAGGAGTTTAAGTATCTCGGGGTCTTGTTCACCAGTGAGGGAAAACTGGAGCATGAGATCGATAAGCGGATTGGTGCTGCATCTGCAGTGATGCGGGTGTTGTACTGGTCTGTCGTGGTGAAGAGAGAGCTGAGTCAGAAGGCGAAGCTCTCGATTTACCGGTCGATCTACGTTCCTACCCTCACCTATGGTCATGAGCTTTGGGTAGTGACCGAAAGAACGAGATCGCAGATACAAGCGGCCGAAATGAGTTTTCTCCGAAGAGTGGCGGCTCTCCCTTAGAGATAGGGTGAGAAGCTCAGTCATTCGGGAGGGGCTTGGAGTAGACCCGCTGCTCCTCCACATCGAGAGGAGCCAGTTGAGGTGGCTCGGGCATCTGGTCAGGATGCCTCCCTGGTGAGGTTTTCCTGGCACGTCCAACCGGGAGAAGACCTAAAGGAAGACCCAGGACACGGTGGAGGGACTATGTCTCTCACCTGGCCAGGGAACGCCTTGGGATTCCTCCAGAGGAGCTGTTCCAAGTGGCTGGGGAGAGGGAAGTCTGGGTCTCTTGCCTTAGGCTACTGCCCCCGCGACCCGACTCCGGATAAGCGGATGAAAATGGATGGATGGACAGCAGAGTTTTTCTCGTAAAAAGTGGCCTTTCTCAGCTAAGCTTCTAAAATGGCCACTGTTTCTAAATCTGAACTCTGACGTAACCAAAGGGAGTTAGAAGCTAGGCTGCCTCAGCTCAGTGTGGAGGGTGGCTAGGTTTAGGGCAGAGAGGTCATGTTATCCAGTCAGTGTGTGTGTTTACTAGTGTTGGACTGTGTTCATGTTTATAAACTATAGTGTGTTAAGGCTGTACCAACTCCAGCCTGTCTGGACATCGAGTCTACGGGTTTCCAGATCAGAGAAACAACACCTCTCTCTGTGCCTGAGGACGTTTTGTGCAGCTGAAAAGACGGACTTCTGTAGTAGTGGCGGCTCCAGAAATTCTTTTCTGCAGGTGCTATGAATGAGCTAGTCTTTTTATTGAGGGTGCTATGAAGGAAGTGGTCACGTGTACCTATTGTTCTCTAAAACACCTTCAAAACTAGCAGATACACATGCGTGCACAACACCTCAACAACACATGAAACAATCATTATTAAACATCATAAACATATGAACAATCGCTGACTTTTCCATGAAATCATAAACACATACAGCCACACAGAAAACCATCTATAGTGTGGCAAGGTTAGCTAACGTTAGCGTTAGCATTTCCAGCGGCTAAACCCTGGACTGCTGCGGCGGTTGAGGGTTGACTCTCTTCATCCAGATCCGTAGGTTTCTGTGGGTCTGAGATCACTTCCAAACATTAATTCATTTCTGACTGAACCCGTGGAAATGTGGGCAACAAAAACCGATCCATCTTACCACTAGCTCTACCTTTCACTCGTTCACAGGTGGAAAATGAGGTCAAAGGTTAACATCAATTTCCTGTTTTGGTTTAAGTTTTTACTATCTATATGATAGTTTACTGAATATTTTTGTTTGTATGTTAAATATAAAAAAAATCAATCAAAATTTATTTATGAAGCGCTTTTCATGCAAATGCAGCTCAAAGTGCTTTACAATATTAAAAACAACCAGACAGCAGTCGGTTTCCCACCCCTCCCACACAGATTCACATAAGAGATCCCCTTTGTTTCTCCCTCCTCCTACCCTCAATCCCGTCCCAAGCAGATGCAAACTCCCGCACGCACACACATGCACACACACGCACACACGTAATAGAGAAAGGGCAGCTGGCTGAGTGCAGTGTGGGTTAAATATTATCACATCCACACGTTAATTTAAAATTAAAATGTAAAAAAATATCTAATATTTACTTGGGGGTGCTATGGGGGTGTAATGACTAATCCAGGGGTAGCTATAGCACCCCCTGGCGTCACCACTGTTCTGTAGCCCACATTAGTTGGTACCGGGTCAGGGAGGTCCACGTTGGGCTCCGGAGACCCGTGGTGGAGCTTAAAAAATTAAATGCAGATTTCTGTTAACCCTAACCCTAACCAGATCACCGTCAGAACCAACCACCAGAAGAGACGTGCGGCTCAGCAGGCCAGTCGAGCTGGTTTCTGGGTCGGAACCAAATCAGAACCACCGCCTGGACCACCAGGAAAACATGCGTGGCATTTAAAAATACCAGTGAGCCAGTCAAGCTGGCTTCTGGGTCACAGAAGCCCGCATGAGCTCCAGAAGGCGTCTCTCTCCCTCTAAGCTAAACTATGTTAAGTGAATGGATATTTATGAGTATGAGACAGCTGACAGACACTCATCAGTAATAATTACTTTTCTAAAATCATCTCGGAACACAAAAATAATCCCAAAATTCTGTTTTCTACAATTGCGTATATTTTGGGTTGTGAATTTAGTTCTCTTCAGAACCCCCCCCCGGATGCTCTCTGTGAGGAGTTTGCAGTCCACTTCAGGGGGAAGGTAGACACCATCAGATGTAACATTTTTTCCTCCCAATGTCATGCTGTTCCCGATCAATCTGAGAGTGTGTGTATAGGAAACACTGGACAGTTTTGTCTTGGTTGAAGCTGAGATTATTGATAAAGTTTTCTCCTCAGTGAGGCCTACCACATGTGCTCTGGACCCAATCCCCACAAGGTTTTTTAAACAATTTTATGACTCTTTTAAAGATTAGATTTTAACTTTGATGAACTGTTCCCTTCAGACGGGGGTCTTTCCTGCTGCTTTTAAACGGGCGGTGGTCATACCCCTGTTGAAGAATTTAGATTTTAATGACTTTAACAATTTTCGACCGGAATCCAACTTACCATTTTTAAGCCAAATTTTAGAGAAGCTTGTTTTAATACAACTTCACGATTTCATCAACCACCAACATGTCCTAGAGAAATTTCAGTCTGGTTTTAGGGTGAACCACAGCACTGAGATGGCCCTTCTGAAGATTTTAAATGATTTTAGAACAAATTATGATGCTCGGAGGGCAACAGTGTTGGTTCTGCTGGATCTAAGCGCTGCCTTTGATACAGTAGACCACACTATTCTTTTAACCCATTTAAAACAGATCGGCCTCTCTGGTGCTGTTCACAGTTGGTTCACTTCCTACCTCACAGACAGGACTTTTATGGTGAGTCTGGATACCTGTTCCTCTGGGGTCCACAGCATCACATGCGGTGTGCCTCAGGGTTCAATTCTAGGCCCAGTGCTTTTTAACCTCTATATGCTCCCTCTGGGCAGCGTCATCAGGAGACATGGGGTGAATTTCCACAGTTACGCTGACGATACACAGTTGTACATCTCCGTGTCTCCTGATGACGCACAGCCAATGGAAACACTTTTTAACTGCATTTTAGATATTAAATCATGGATGACTGAAAACTTTCTCCAGCTCAACCAGGGCAAAACTGAAGTTTTAGTCATCGGTCCTGAGACCCAGAGAGAGAAACTTTTACCTAAACTACAGTCAATGTCTTTTTATCCATCACTACAAGTGAAGAATCTGGGTGTTATTTTCGACTCTGAGCTGACTTTTATCCCACACATTAAAAACATCACAAAAATAGGTTTTTACCATCTTAAGAATATCGCCAGAGTCCGCCCCATTCTCTCTCGGGCCAATGCGGAGACGCTAGTGCATGCTTTTATTACCAGTAGAATTGATTACTGCAATGCCCTGCTTTCTGGTCTTCCCAAAAAGAGCATCTCAGGTTTACAACTTTTACAAAACTCAGCAGCACGTGTCCGGATGAAGACCAGGAAGCAGGAGCACATCACTCCGGTTTTAAAATCACTGCACTGGCTCCCCGTATGTTTCAGGATCGATTTTAAGGTTCTTTTAATGGTTTTTAAGTGTCTTAATGGTCTTGGGCCTTCTTATCTTTCAGAACTGCTTTTACTATATAAACCCTCGATGTCTCTGCGCTCCTCTGGCAGCCGTCTCCTAGTTATCCCTAAAGTCAGGACACACACTCACGGCGAGGCGTCCTTCAAGTACTACGGCCCTCGCCTTTGGAACGGGCTGCCGGAGGACCTCAGGGCTGAAGGGAACGTCCAGGCTTTTAAGAATAGGCTCAAGACCCACCTTTTTAGCTTAGCTTTTAACTGATTACTATTCATCTAGTCTGTTTAACTGAATCGTCTGTCATATTTGTTTATATATATATATATATTTATATATATATATATATGTATATATATATATACATTATCTCTTTTAATTAATTTTATCATTTTATTTACATCTTAGTGTTTTTACATGATTATGTTTTCTTTTACTATCTTTATAATCACTTTTTATCAGTTACTTTTTATCCATATTAGCTTTTGTTATTTTACAGTTATATATTTTGATCCTCCAGTGTTTCCTCTGCGGAGCCCTCTGCCTTGGGGCCGGTGGTTGGCGACGGTGACCGGGGCGCTCCTCGGCAGTAGCGGTTTTAGGCACGGGCAGACAGGGCAGTTGCCCGGGGCAGCATTTTTTCATGACACAAAAGGAACGCACAAGCGCTGAGTAAAAAATAAAAATAAAAATCTGCGCCGCACCGAGGTTTTCTATTATCTGTCATATCACAGAGTCTGGATTGGAAACAGCAAGTTGGCGCCCCCTGCAGCTGCAGGCGCTCCTGCTGACTGAGAGGGTTCAGGTGCACCATGCCTGTATGAGGAAGAGGAAGGGGAGGGGTGTGGCGGGGGGATTCACCTCTGGGTCTTTCCGAAATGAAATGAGCGGGTAGGGGCTGAATCAACTGTATTAACATGGCTAAAGCCAATCACATCTTGATGTTCTTCCATTTAACGCACATTTCAGTCATAATATCATAAACACAGGCCTATCGTTCTTTCAGGTTTCTCTGAATTGTGTGAAAAGGCAGAATAAAAAAAGGAAAAACAAAATGATTTTGTGGTCACCCCCCCATCAAGGTCAAATTGTTTAGTCCTGACTAAAGGAAACTTATTGAGTCAAGAGCCAAACAGAAGAGATGAACATAAAAAGGCTAAAACCACCAGGTGCCTGATTCAGAGGAAAAAAAGAAAAAAAGAGGAGAAAGATAAAGGTACGCTCTCATGATGCATGTTTTCAATTTTTTGAACCAGTTAACTGGTATTTTAGCAGTTAAATTCGGTCAACTAATTGCTAACAGAGCTAATAGGGCTGAAATATTGGCCGTGTCTCAATTCAGGGTCTGCATCCTTCGAAGGACCCAGCCTTCTCCCCCGATGTGGGCTGGGTCCTCCGTCGGCCGAGTAGACCGGATGTCAACGGCTGTGAATTTGGACAGGCCTAGCCTTCATGAATTCCCGCCACTCCCTCGGCGAACATTCTGTCACCTAGCAACCGTGGAACCGCTGAGCAGAAGGGAGAAGGAACTTTAAACGATGGAGCTCAAAGTTTTATTTAGATTTTTAATCATTTCCTTGGTTCTGGAGGAGTAAAGCCTGATTTATGCTTCTCCATCTGCGTCAGTGCGGAGACACACAACGCCATTATCCATCCTTGCGTAGGGCTCCGGCAGGCACGCAAGTACGTACGGAGTCTAGCCCACTTTTTTAGACATCCGTCGAAAGAGACGGATTATGCAAGCTTGTGATTGGTCAGGACGCCGCTGTTGTTTACAGCGCCGCCATTGCAAAGAGAGCCGAGTTTAACTAGTGGCAGCCACGGAGAAGCTTGAAGAATACCTCGCGAAAAAACTCTAAAAATATGAACGTTTCATTCTCCCGTGACTGGAGGAGTGAAAAGATGCGCAGCAAGCGTTTTATTTGTGGACAGAAATGACAGGAAACGTGGGTTTAGAGGTGGGGAGCGCATGAAGCGGTGGGAGAATGAGAGACAAATATGTCCGTGTTAAAAGTCTCTTATATACACAAAAAACACAATATAAACACACGATCTTGGACCGATACATGACAGGATACCACAGAACAGCGCTACGCCCTCTGTGGTCCTGCCGGGCAATTGCTTTGCAACACTCCCCAGGAGACGGAGAAGTATGAGAGCAAAACGCTTCCGTCAATCCGTGCGTGTCTGTCCCTGTTGGAGCTGACGGAGAAGCATAAACCAGGCTTTAGAAGACATGTATCACCCGCAAAGGCATTTTCTATTGCTCAGGCTGAGACGCAACAACGAACAGGTAAAGTAATTTCTATTAAGTAGGCTTTACCTATCGGCTATAGCTAGCTTAATGGATAGTTTTAGCTACTTTTTACAGGTTGTAAACAGACTCCGTATTAAATTTAAAACCTATACTCAAATATAAACTACAACTTCAAATCTTTTATACTTACTCAACTAAAAAAGCTCCCCACCAAAAAAGTTACTCAAGTAAGAAGAAAAAAAATGTGAAAATGGCTTAAATTAAAAATAATAATAATTTAAAAATATGGATATCATTAAATAACAAATAACTGTTAGCAGAAAGAGCCCATTACATGGAACCATCAACTACCTGTAGAAGGACATCTAGTGGACAAAAATAAGGACTTGTTATATGACTTACCAAACTTAATTACAGAAAATTGATCTTTTGGCCTTCATTGCATACATTCTTCAAAAGTTAGGTTTTTAGAAATTTGAAAGAATAGCATAAAATGCACAATATTATCACATTTACATTGAGGATAATGCTATGTTTTATAAAAACTTGAAATTACAGCTTTGAAATAAAACTTTATTTCTTCTGTATTTCTCTTTAACCACCAGACTAGACCCAGATACTGCAGAATTAACCTGAGTGTCCCAGTCCTGGACCGTTTCTTCAACCAGCAAGATCCAAGACCAGACTTTCGTTTGAGCAGGGAGTCCCTTCCAGTGCTGCTGAATCTGCTGAACCAAGATCGGCGTCATGGTTGGGGTGCCACAATTGAGACCCTGTTGTTTCTTTTCTGGTTGGCAAGCTGAGCATCTTACAGGGTGGTCTCCAGAGCGTTCGGGATACCTCGTTCGACTGTCCACCGCATCGTCCACAGAGTCACGGAGGAGGTTGTGGCCATTCGCCACCAGGTCATCCACCTTCCAAAACCTCCTGAAGACCTGGAGGTGGTGTCCCAGGGGTTTGCAGGGATGGCACAGCATATAGCTTTTTTTAAAGCTGCAGGTGCCATCGACGGCTGCCACATCAGGATCAAGCCTCCAAGCGGCCCTGATGGTCACTGCTACAGGAACAGGAAACTGTTCCCCTCTATCATCCTGCAGGCTGTGTGTGACCATCAGGGCCGCTTCATTGACACGTACGTGGGCTGGCCGGGGTCGGTGCACGACTCCAGGGTGCTCCGCCACAGCCCGCTGTACAGGCAGTCAGTCTACCCTCCTCCAGGGCACTTCATCCTCGCAGATGGTGGGTACCCATGCCTGCAAAGCCCACTCCCACTCATCACTCCCTACAAACGTGGGAATCAAGGTGTGGCTGCCCAGCGCTTTAACAGCCATCATTCCAAGGCACGCTCTGTGATAGAGCGTGCCTTGGAATGATGAAAACCAGGTTCAGAGCCATCTTCCTGCAAGCGCTGGAGGTCCACCACACCTTTGTGCCTCACGTAAGTGTACGAAATGTGGCTTTTCTCATTTCTTTGAAATATATTTCAATTAATTAATTTATGTATTACAGGTTATTACCGCTTGTGCCATCCTCCACAACATCCGCCTCAGTGCTGGAGACTTTGTGGTGGCGGAGGATGAGCCTGAGGAGGATGGTGGAGATGATGAGGGGGAGGCTGGTTTGGAGGAGGTCAGCGGTGCACGCTGGTGGGACCAGCTGTGCTGTGAGGTGTCTGCCCTGGAGGAGGCTCCACTGGACCATGACTGCTGTTAACAGGTAACAAATGAATGAATTTACATTTTTTAAAATAGTCTAACATTTCACCAATAGTATGTAGATTTTGTATTTATTATCTCCTATTTGTCTATTTATGTTTCAGACTTGGTCATGTAGCAGCCGTCGACAGCCAGCCCTGCACACCGATGGACGATGCAGTGGACAGTCAAGACGCATCTTGAAGCTCTCTGCAGACCACCCAGTAGGATGCTTCACTTGTCAACAGAAAAGAGCAGCCACGGGTCTCAGCTCCAGCACTCCATCCATGACATTCATCTGTTCAGCAGATCCAGCAGCCCTGTTAGGGACTTCCTGCTTCAGAGTTGTTGAAGCGGTCTTGGAACAGGACACTCAGGTTAATCCTGCACCAAATATGCATTTTATTTTTCTTTGTCAGATTTCCCTTCATGATTTTGTGTATATATGTTCAACCATGTTCAAACTAAATTGTTGTAAATAAAAGTATTAAGTTTGATCCATTTCTCCATTATTTTCTCATTTATACATTTTTGTTTAATACTTTAAAACATTACAGGTTACAGAAAATAATCTTGAAGTTCATTTTAATACTGTTTCAAGACATTCTCAATATTTTTAATATGTCACTGCAGCTTCCTGTTGTCAACATTTACATGAGTGATACTGGTGCTTTTAACTTAAATAGCTGACCAACAGTCCACTGTGATGCTTTTAGAGGCAATTCAAATGCACCCACAATAGGCTAAATTTTATGTTTTTTTTAATTTTTATTAAAATGATTAAAATCACACACTTAAATAGTGTTTTTGGGACTGTTGGAGAGCTAATTCAGAGAAAATAGTTTGCAAAGCTGAGCCTGAGCAAAGATGTGATAATAGTATTTAATACTTTCTGAGGGTCTTCATTTGACCAAAACCGATTTATCACCTTTTAAGACTTTAAGACCCAACGGATACCCTGTAATAGTAAACAATTCTCATTTGTAAACAAAAATAAAATTCAACAGTCTAATACAGAACTGATTTTATATAGATATTTTTATTATGTATACATGTTTAATCTTTGTTAATCATTTTTTCGAGCAAACTAAAAAGCCTGCCAAAGTTCTCCCTTCTCTCCTGTGCCGTCTGCTGCTCTGCCTCCCTCTGCAGCCTCATGTCCTCCCTGATCAGCTCCAGAAGCTGGTCATCACTGTCCCTTCTCCTTTTTCTTCCACCTGGCTGACTTCCTCCTGGCTGAGCATCTTCATCCTCACTCTCCTCCCTTTCCTCCACTGCTGTACTTGGCCCTGGAGTGTCCTCGCGGATAGAGGCAATTAGGACAGGCGGACTGGTTGAGGGTCTCTGTCCTAATACCTCATCCATGAGGTCAAACCAGGGCCAAGTAGCAGCAGCGGGCTTCCTACTAACCCCCTCTCCTGACCCTGGATACTTGCAATCCTAGATAAAAATAATAATAATGTCAGTTTACACAAATAACTACAAACCTGTTTAACCTTTTTAGATTTAGCATGTATACATGTTATATTTTTCCACACACATCTACATACTTTATATTTTTCCTTTAAATTATCCCTTCTTTTTTTTTTGCCTGGATGGGGGTCACCTTTCCCTGGATGGTCATTCTCTCCAGAATACTCCTAACATGTAAGAAAAGAAACAGGAAGAGAAAAGATAGAGGACAACGGTTTATTCCTTTCATGTTTTCGCAGAAAAAACTAAACTCAAACGAAAGTTTTTAAAAGATGAGATGTTGTTATTGTACCTCCAAGCCACAGCCGCCGAATACTTAGCTCCGGTGATCATGTGGTCCATCTCCGCCCTAAGCTTAATAAACTCCCTGGTTTTGTCTTTTGTCCCTAAAATACAAACTTCTAGTAAAATCAGGGGAAAACGTAGCGGGAGAAGTACGACACCGAGCGGCCGAACATACGAGCGGAGACCGCAATACAAGCACTTTTACTGTAACATTTCAAACTAAAATAACGTTCATGTATCACAAAAAGCCCTTAACCTAACAGTTTTCAAGTTCATACTGACATTTATATGAGCAATCCTCTCCGACAGCTCCCGCTTCACTGTCCGCCATTGTTTTTAAAAGTTCTGCCGTCTGGCCTGCAAGGCATCTTGGGAAATGTGAACCATTGAAGGATACACCAGACCCATCCTTCATTCAGGCGAAAAGAAGGCCGGATTCGTCGACCGCATTTGAAGGAGTCTTTGAATTGGGACAGGCCTAGTCGTGGCGCGGTGACGTAACCGGCCGACGAAGGATGCAGACCCTGAATTGAGAACGAATATTCAAATGGTTCGAAAAAAATCCTTCGTTTTTTACTGATTCAAACTAGGATTTGTTAAATGCTCGCTGCAGCCTGTGGCCTGCCTGAACAACAACAAACACATGTTGATCATGTTCACATAATAATAAATAAAACAACTCTACAAGCAGAAGAAAACTCCCCAGTCACCACTAACTCTCCTGTTTATTTATTGCAGATGGCTGCACTGATTATTTTTACATGATTTGTTCTGTAAAAGTTGGCATTTTTGGTAGTCAACAGTTTTTTATGTCAGTTTAAATTACAATTTCAGTGGCAATTCTAAAATATTATGGATCATGATAAAGATCTATTGGAGATCTACCCCAACTTTTGGACTGCTCTGCCAGTCCCTGTGGCTCAAGCTGAGAGGAGCTTAACTTGATCAAGTCATACCTGAGGTCACCTATGTTTCAGGGGCGGCTCACTCACCTGGCTCTGATTAGTATCAATCACTCAGTAGGGGAGCAGATTTCATGTGATGACATTATTGATGACTTTGCATCAAGGTTAGGTTTTAATTTTAGTTTGTGTTTTCTGTTCTAAGTGCAATGCTGTAGTGATTATCTTTAGTTTGTTATGTGTGAAATATTTTTGCTATTTAGAATATTTATTATATATTATGTGCATATATTCTTAATATTTAGTTAGTTTAGTTGTTTTTGTATATTTGATTCTATATATTTTGATACAGTATATAATGTATAGTGCTTTACATTCTCACAGCTTCATAGTAATTAATGTAAATATGTGCAACTTAGAAAAATGAATGTTCAATAGTCGTTCTAATAAAACATGCCTGTTTGTAGAAAACATGCGTGTTCGTGCAGGTGGGGTGGTGTGGTGGTGGGTGGGGGGTGGGTGCGCTCAAAGGGGGGCCTCGCCCGGGGAGTAATTCCATGTAGAACCGCCACTGCTCCTCGGGTAGTGTCTGGGCAGTGGTGGGGTTTCCCCCCCCCCCCCCCCCCCCCGGGCGTCATGGGCCGGTGTCTTGGCTGCTGCCGTGGATCTGTTGCTGTCAGGGCAGATGGCTCCGCTGATGATGTGTCGTTCATTACCTGACCCATCTGAACTCAGCCTATTGCGTCCTCTGTTGTTCACGTGTGTGTGTGTGTGTGTGTGTGTGTGTGTGTGTGTGTGTGTGTGTGTGTGTGTGTGTGTGTGTGTGTGTGCGGGTGAGTGTATGTCCACTTTGGAAGTTGGGTGCGGGAGGGGAACCGTAATTGTCAATTGTTTTATACTTGGGGAGGGGGGCTGGGATGCGAATATGGGATCTATGGGGCCATTTTAATCTGTGAAGCACTCCGAGTTGCATTTTTTTGTATGAAAAGTGCTTTATAAATAAAGTTGATTTGATTTGATTAGTATTAATGTTATATTAACTGACCGATACTACTTTAACTGTCTGGTACATGATAGTAATCTGTACTATATTGTGATGCTAGCACACAAATTTAAGCTAACATCGTTAGCTCACCTGCTGCTCCCCCGCTGCTTCTCCACAATCTCTCTGTTTTGCCCGATGGTCTCTCCCTCTGGTTTGTCTCTGCTCTCAGGGGTGTGCAGCCAACTCATAACTTTATGGTTCTGGTCCATCAGAAGTAGAATTATAAACATTTAAAGTTTCATTACAGTCCATGTTTTTCTCAGGATAAAGCTATCGGGACTCCCTCAGCTGATGTCACAATTTTTTTTCACAATGATTTCCAGTACCAGTTGCTCATTTTCCTTGTGTGGTTTTATCTTGATTTTTTTTTTACCTTTAACATTTTAAACAATACATAATTTGGTGGTTAAGCTTCAAATTAACACGACCACATTCAGATCAAGATAACCACGAATGACATTTTGCAAACACCCATCTTTCTTTGGCAGTTTGCATTGTGCTTGTGAGATCAGCGTGGACTTGTGAACATTGTTCTCTTCCAGAAAATACAAACCAGCACATTTTTGGAGGGTGTTTTCTTCTGTTAGGGGTTAGGGTTAGGCCGTACAGATAAACACAAGACCTTCAGGGGGTTTTCATAAGATGCTCTCAGGGTCTTTGTCATCCATCAGGAAACTGCTGGTTGCAGATAATGGCTCTGCTCTACTGTTGTCATAAAGCATGAGTCTCTCCTGGCTGGAGCACCTCAGCTCTCTTTTAAGTGACAGAAAATTGGTACTGCAGGTAAAAGATCCAGTTAAAATGGTGTTTTTTTCTGCATCCAGCTTCGAGGCATCTGTGCCATAATATCTCCGAAGCCGTTTCCGGAAGTAAATGGTGAATAAGCCATAAATTAGCGGGTCCAGGCAGGCGTTGAGGAGGCCAAAGATGAACAGGATGTGGGTCAGTGAGTTGGAAACTTTATCCTTCAGGTCATCAGGAAAGAACCAGTACCACAGGCCCAACAGGTAGTACGGAGTCCAACAAATTATGAAGGACAAAACTATCACCACACTAATTTTCAGAGTCCTCATCCGGGCTTTGGGAATGTTATTCTTGGAACATCTTAAACGCACTTCAGTGGAGGTCACTGGGGTCAAATCAGAAAACAGACAAGAAAATTCAGTTAAAGGCCTAAATATGTCAAAGTACTAAAATAAATGGCTCACATAAAGAACGACAAACAGTTAACGGGTGTGTCACTGCCCCAGTGCCACCCTCTTGGTCCTCAGGGTGATGCCTCTCTTTAGTGCATTTTTCAAACAGGAAGTGTGTTGTCCTTTGGCAAGACGCTACACACACACACACACACACCTGCTGGTGGTGGTTGAGCGGTCCAGTGACTTCTGTCAGTGCCCCAGGGCAGCTGATGTAACTCTTCACCATCATGGGGTAATAACTGGTGTATTGTAAGGTGCAGATTAAAAACTCTTCATATCAACATGTCAATCAGAAAACTCTGATCCAATATGGCCAAATCCGAATGAGATTTTTTTGAGAGAGGTAGTTTTGTCCGATCAACATTCTGATTGAAGTTCATATACAAGCTTGATATCCATGTACACACTATTTGGATTCTTGCACTAATGCGCATGTGTACAACTTTGGCGTGACGTCTGTGACATCTTTCCATCTTTGCAGTATGGAACTAGGATTGGGACAATATTCAGCGTAACTTGTACCAAGTTTTGTAACTTCGAACATGTTTCATCACATGTAACTTTGGATTCGTAACTTGTAACTTTAGTTTTCTAACTTGTAATTCTCAATTCGTACTTGTATTTCTTGTTTTGTAACAGGAACGTTGTATTTTGTACATGTATTTTTTATTTTGTAAAATCAAACTTTTATTTTGTACATTTACTCATTTTGTAACATCAAACATTCATTCAGAAACATGAAACTTTCGTTTTGTAACTAGCAGACTTCCAAATTGAAAAAATCAAGGTACAAGTTTGAAATCATAACTCTCAAAACACACATTCTACAGCTCTGACAGAACCCTGCCCTCCTCTCCCAATGATTCGACAGGAATTTGAGAAACGTGATTGGTAGCTAAGACTCGTGCTCTCATTGGTTCCACCCAAGTTCCTCCCACTGACGCTAGAATCGAGACAAAAAGATTCGTAACACTGTAGATTTGGTTTGTACGTGTAGAATGAAATGTGTGTTTTGAGAGTTTTGATTTCAAACTTGTGCCTTGATTTTTTCAATTTGGAAGTCTGCTAGTTACAAAACGAAAGTTTCATGTTTCTGAATGAATGTTTGATGTTACAAAATGAGTAAATGTACAAAATAAAAGTTTGATTTTACAAAATAAAAATACATGTACAAAATACAACGTTCCTGTTACAAAACAAGAAATACAAGTACGAATTGAGAATTACAAGTTAGAAAACTAAAGTTACAAGTTATGAAACATGTTCGAAGTTACAAAACTTGGTACAAGTTACGCTGAATATTGTCCCAATCCTAGTTCCATATTGCAGACACTCAGGAAGAGTCGAAAACATGATTGGAAGTAAACAGAAGTTATTCTCAATAAAACAAAAGCATACAGGTAAAATTGCAAAGGACCATAATGGGGGAAATAATGAAAGTAAATGTAAGTATAATAACCTGATGATTTGGTAATCAGAATATTTTGTGTTTTATCTTCATAAATATTCAATGTATTTTCATAATTAATATGCACTGAGGCATTGAATAAATTTCATTTTGTTATTAGACAATTTCATTGTTCTACAGAGAAGTAAAACATTAGTTAAAAATAGGAAGTCCAAGCGTGTTATGGAAAAATCTATGTTTATTAATTCCTGATCATGGACTCAGTCAACTGGATGTAATGTATTGCTCTATGCATCTGTGCATGCTCATTTACTCATACACACACACATTCTTGTCCCACTCACATACACACACATTCTTATCCCCCCCCCCCCCCACACACACACACACACACACTGACTCTCTCTCTACCTCTTATCTCTCTCTATAAATAAACCTTGTGAACAGATGTTTGAAGCATTTGCTTCGGCATCTTGCCGCAGTTATAACTGTTTGACTTGTCTGCTCATTGTCTCCTTCTCTTTTCACTACAGGAAATGCGTTATTGTTGATAAACATATTGATAAAATCCATGACATTATTTTGTCCTTCGAAAGCCGGGGTCCCATCACCTCGTGGCGCTAAGAACCGACGTCGGAGTACTGTCGACAACCTAAATCTCCTCCAGCGCTGAGTTTGCTGGGGGGTCGGTGGGGTCTTGACGTTGTTAGGAGGAATGCGGATCCACAAACTAATCAAGCCCTGAGTGGAGAGAGACTTGGTGAGACAGGTTTGTTGTTGTTTTTTGTTGCTTTGTCTTGTGGTACCGAGAGAAAATCCTAGGTGACCAGGGGTTAAATTCGGGGTTTTTTGCCGGAAAATATAAACGCAAACAGATTCCTGGAATGCTGTTTTGGTATGGTTGAGAGAGAATGGACCAGGGTGATAACTGAGGGGTGGCCTAAGTGAGAGGTGGCCTGGCTTTTGAGTGTTTAGCCTCTAATACAAATGCAACTTGAGTTGTCATTCTTGGTTGTGTGGTCAGAGAGAAACATAAACAGATTCCAGGAATACTGCTTTGGCTTGGGTTTTTGAGCGTTTTTGCCGAAATATAAACGCAACCCGGGTGTGATAACTAAGAGGTTAAATTGGTTTTTGGAACAGGATCTTTGTAGTACTGTGTGGTAGGTCCATGGATGTGAAGTTACCCATGTAGTACTGTTAAGTAGGTCCATGGATGTGAAATTAGCCATGTAGTACTGTGTGGTAGGTCCGTGGATGTGAAGTTACCCATGTAGTACTGTTAAGTAGGTCCATGGATGTGAAATTAGCCATGTAGTACTGTGCGGTAGGTCCATGGATGTGAAGTTACCCATGTAGTACTGTTAAGTAGGTCCATGGATGTGAAATTAGCCATGTAGTACTGTGCGGTAGGTCCATGGATGTGAAGTTACCCATGTAGTACTGTTAAGTAGGTCCATGGATGTGAAGTTACCCATGTAGTACTGGTAAGTACTGTAGGTCCATGGATGTGAAATTAGCCATGTAGTACTGTTAAGTAGGTCCATGGATGTGAAATTAGCCATGTAGTACTGTTAAGTAGGTCCATGGATGTGAAATTAGCCATGTAGTACTGTTAAGTAGGTCCATGGATGTGAAATTAGCCATGTAGTACTGTTAAGTAGGTCCATGGATGTGAAATTAGCCATGTAGTACTGTTAAGTAGGTCCATGGATGTGAAATTAGCCTTGAATAGAAACATTGTTTTGGTTATCTTGTTGTTGTTGTTTGTTCTGTTGGATGTTGTCTGCTTAAATTGTTGCTTGGATAAATGAGAGAGAGTATGGAAAGCTGTGTACGTGTGGTATCTATGTATGGGGTAAAAAAGAACTCACAAAATACCTTTTGAGTAAATATGGATGAAAGTGAATACCCAGGAAATGTGGAAAGGATCTGAAATTACCAGAGAAGTGATGGAAAACGTGATTTTGGTGACTGCTGACGTGTCACAAATGTATTATGCCTGCAAGGAAGTACAAAGCGGTGGAGATAAATAAAAGGTTGAAACTGTGAGCAGAGCGGAGGCAAGGCCTGCCTGAAAAGCAAAACATTGGCAGCTGTGCTCTGAGCTAATAAGGTCTTATCAATTGAGGCCTGAAGGTTATAACTAGAAAATGAAAATGGAAAATATAATTTGAACGGCTTCTCAAAATTGTAATTTACTTATTTGTTTTTGCTATTAAGCACAGCTGTACCTTATTGCATTTTAGACCCTCTATGTGGATTTCAGTAAGTCCAGTCAAAATACTTCATGTTCAAAATGCGCGCTGTCCACTGAGGTGAACATGTAATAAATTATTTGCATATTATTAGGTGTTCCAAACAATACTTGTTGAAATTTGTTTCCTTCACACATAAAGAAGAATGAGAATAATTGTTAAATGAGTGAGATTGAAGGTTTCATAATTCATGCATCAAAAGGTTGGACACGACCCAAATATTTAATTTCTGGTATCTGGTGATTAAAATAATTTCAACTATAAACTGTCACTTTTAGTGGCTGAAAGGGAAAGGGTTTTAGTTAAATCAATTTGAGACATTAACTGTATATCAGTATACTTGGTAGTAAAATAAGTACCCACATAAAAAAAAGGAAAAGCTAAGAGTGTATGTTTGGGTTAACAGTAATCCCAGACCAATTTAAACTAATGACTTTTGTCACATTGCATTTTATCTCTTTATTTTGTTTTTAAAATCTTCGTATCTGACGTTTTAAACCAAGACAAGGGAGTTCAGCTGATGACAATGACACCTGGGTGGACATGAACTGGTGTGCAGTACCTGTTGAATTCAAAACTGCATTTTGAACACATTAAAAATATCGTTTGTCATCAACTGAATCTTTCTGGCGTCTGTCAAAATGTAGAAACTTGTTCAGATGTCCGATTAGTGGACATTGTAATCAGAACAAGGGGAGAAATTGTCTGGCAGTAAAATTAAACGAGACAGCAGATTAAAGCTGTTGTAGGAAATTTGCATTTATTAAGTTTTAGTTCCTTTAATTCTTCATGTACTCTCTGCATATGAACTTTTAAATGCTTTGACACATAATTTTGCATTCCTCTGTGTCTGGTTAAAACAGCAAGGTTGTTTCAGAAAGACATACATATTGTAACAGACAATATTCCATCAGCCAAGAGGCTGAAGCAAAAATCAGGAAGGTTTTGGAAAATAATTGCTGAATGAAAATATCAAACAAAGAAAAGTAAATGCTTTCAATTAAAAATGTAGTTTGCACACTTGAAAATAAGTGTGGAGGAGCTGGACAGTTGATCTGAGGTTCTCTGTCCTCTGAGATGTAAAACATCGGGCCATGTTTCCTAAATCGGTAGAGATTACATTAGATTACACAGCTGCGTGCCTTTGCTCACTTAGACCTGGGAGAAATAAACTTGTGCAGTTTCAGACTAAAACATTTAAATGTTGGTAGATTTTAAACAACTTAATGAACACAATTATTGCTGAACACATCAAATAAATTTATTGAAATTTAAATCATGTAAAATTGGTCAATGTCTAAACATTACTTTTCTTTAAGGGCAGACGGTATGAAATTACCCACTTTCATAATTTGGTTTTCATGAAACATGATGAATCTTAAAAATCTTTGTACATACATAAATTTATTTTAAATAGGATTTAGATGATGAATGAGTGATTTGGCTGTTTCGTAGTAAATTATTATTATTATTATTTAATTTTAACGTAATTGATGCAGCTTCTCAGGGCCGCATGCCCTGAAAATGAAAATCCCACTGTTTCCTTACCAAAACCCAAACAACTGAGATTGCTGAGTCATGCTGACCTGCTCAGACAGGAGGGATCAGGCATCCCTCTTCGAGTGGGGTGATTATCTGATTCCTTTTGCCAATCTGCTAATTATCTGACGCTTGTGCGTCTGTTGAACACCAATGATACCTTGACTATAAGAGTAAATCAAAGTAATATTTAAGCGGGATGCACAAGCTGCCCCTGATAGGAGATCATAACGGCCTGTCATGGAATATCTCAGATTGGTGTGACGGTTAAATGTTTTGTTTTGAACCTAAATCACCTTATCCTTAGGAAGTTAGAGATTAATGCATGACGTCCTGACCCTTCAAAAGTAGTGATTGTGTTTTTTAACATTATTGTATCTTGAGCCTAGTTTTGGTTTGCTTGCTTCGAGCAGATTCTTAACTCTAATTTCTCTCTGGGATTAATAAAGTATCTTTGAATTTGAATTGAATTTGAATTAAATATCATTAACCCAATATCATTAGAGACTATCCAATATCTTTATAAATGCTGTCCATTTGAGATTTCTAGATATAATGGGTTATCTAGTTTGCTGTTATCATATGACTTCTTAAAGGTCAGGCTCCTACAAGAACCGTGTGTTTAATACATTCACAACTTTGGAGATTCCCTTACAAATGAGCCTTATAAACAAATCTCCCCATTTATGGTTGAAGTTACCTCGACTTGATTTTGTGCTCATGAATTCAGTAATGTCCACTTTGTGATGAGTTATTTTTTTTATTTATGAAGATGTTACATTAACTGAACGTTTAAAGTATCTAGCTCTTTTAAGTTATGAAACGTTCTCTGAATTGTGTTATCTATCCATTTCTACACTAGATTAACTGTTTATGTGATTAATATTGAAATCCTTCCAGGTTAGTGAATGCTTTCTGCTGTTTTTACAAATTCTTTATTTTGCCCCTACTTTTGAGCAGAATAGCTCCCCCTTCCTTATCACCTCCTTAATTCAACAAGGACAGGGCGGCAGCTCATTGGACAGCCCTCGCCCTTGACTCCATCATTGTTTTGTTATTGCTAGACAAGCATTATAAGATGACACTTGTCCTAAATGTCCCTTAGGTTTGATCAGTGGCCTGGTGACCTGACACCTGTTATTTGATGGTCTCATTAATATGAGAATACATGATTACATATGCATCTAGTAGTTTTTACTTTTGTTAGTCTTTTATTTTTGTTCATTTTTTGTTGTTTTCTGAGTATGAATCCTTTAGTTGTTCATTATCACATTTAGTTATACTCCCCTGCGTGACCCTTTAGCTACTTAGGGTTCTTCCCCGAGCACTTTCTAGGTTCCTGTGGTATAACCATTTTTACACAAAGTACACTTTGGTAACTTATGAATTATTTCTTTGTTTTTTCTTTTGCTTAGAACGTCTTTTCCCTTCCTGAAACCGTTACAATCTTTTCAAACACCTTTAGAGTTTTGTGTATCTAAGAACACCATCAGTTGTTTATTTTTGACTGATCACTGTTTCTGTGTGACGAATGAGTTTTATTTTCCTTAAAATAATCTGTTGTTCAATTTAACGTACTGAGTTTTATTTTGTTTGGATAATTCTGCTGTCCAAATTTGCTTGTGCAGCTCTAATTTAGCTGTATGTATCTCCTGTTGACAAATTTTACACATTATTTGAGTAGCATTATTGAGTGACATTGCACGTTGTTGATGTGCTCTGAAGTGACCTTACCTTATTGAATCTATGTGGATTTGAAATATTATTTTTATACTTAGGACTGGTATCGTTGTTAGTTGAGTCCAGTGTTGAAAGCAAAGAGATTAAACTAGGAAGTTACTAGAGGTGAAAGTTTCTGGCATAATGAGAGCGAACACGTAGACTCTATTTTTGTTTTATTAGTTGGGGAAGTTGACAAGCTCACCCTTTGTCCCAGATGGGTTGATTCTTTTGATTTCATTGGATTTAAATTTTTGCTACAGCTCTTTTACTACTGTTTCTCCTGTTACTCCTAGGTGATGTAAATCACTTTTTGTGTATCTTTCTGAGCATTCCTTCTCTGTGGCCGTCTCCAAGTTTAGGTCCTCCTCCACCTCCCTCGCCCATGGTGTCCCACAAGGTTCTGTGCTGGGGCTATGCTCTTCCTCCTCCATCTGCGTCCTCTTCAGCGCTTCCTGAGCTCCTTCAAAGGAATCTCCTACCATCTTTATGCAGATGACATCCAACTGTACATCTCCTTTAAGCCCCATGAGATGTCTAAGCTGCAGCTGTTACACACCTGCTTAGACTCTATCAGAACCTGGATGGTGGGAGCTTTCTTCAGCTGAATGAAGATAAGACTGAGATCCTCATCTGTGCCCCAGACAAGCTGGTTCCCAAAGTCAGAGACTCTCTTGGTCAGCTTGCTTCCCACACCAAACCTTCCGTCAGGAATCTTGGCGTGACCTTTGACCCAGCTCTCGCCCTGGATTCTCATGTCATTTCTCTTGTTCGCTCCTCCTTCCATCTCAGGAACGTTGCTAAGCTGAGTCCCGTTCTGTCCCGCTCTAAACTTGCAACACATTCTCACTCCCAGTGCATCAAAAACAAACGCTTGGTCAGCCACCCTCCACGTCAGACCCCAGATGCCAAAAGTGCCCTTTTTCGTTTCTTATGTGCGAAAAGGGTTTTTCCCTTATTTGACTGCAGATCCCAGTGCAGCGTTACACTGACGCGATGGGATGTCCGCAGCCAGGGCACCAAACAAGCTCATTGTACCTCACCTTAACCTTATCCTCTTATTTAACCTTCCCATCACCCCTATCCTAACCTTAACCATCTTGCTAGCGAACACGTTAGTGATGTGTCGATTGCTCTAAAAGCCGGCTCTATGAAGTGAACAGCGGGAGCTGCCTCGTCATTGGTCGAGTTTGGACCGAGCCAACGCGAGGAGGAGGTTTCAACTACCAAGGTGGAGGTTAAAAATAGAGGGTATTTGTAACCTCCCCCTCGCCAGATGGTATGTTCTAACATTCCCCTTGGGCGGCAAATACGAAAATTGACAGTCAGACTCTTACTGCCAGAGTCAGAATGCGTGGGAAACATACGCTTGATCGCAGTGAGAGTAACGTTTTAGGTAGCAAGAGGGTTAACGTTAGGATGAGGGAGAGGGGAAGGTTATAAATAGCGAAACGTTAAGGTTTAGGTGCGGTTAAACGAGCTGGTTCGGTGCCGCATCAGCGGATATCTCATCACGCCAGTTTTACGCTGCATTGGGATCTGCAGTTACAAAAGGGAAAAACCCCTTTTCGCACATAAGTAACGAAAAAGGGCACTTTTGGCATCTGGGGTCTGACGTGGAGGGTGGCTGACCAAGCGTTTGTTTCCGATGCTTAGGGTGTGAGAATGTGTTGGAACTTGAGACAGTTCTCCACACCTTCATCTCCTCACGCTTAGACTACTGTAGCTCTCCTTTCACGTGTCTGAGCAGAACCTCCCTGAACCGTCTACAGGTGGTTCAGAACGCCTGTGCTCGGCTTCTGACCAAGTCCTCCAAACACACCCACATCACCCCACTTCTCCTCCAGCTTCACTGGCTGCCAGTCAACTTCAGGGTTCATTTCAAGATCCTGGTCTATAGGGCCTTACATGGACAAGCACCATCTTACATTGGTGATCTTCTTAGTCCCTACACCCCCAGCAGGTCCCTGAGGTCCAGTGACCAAAGCCTACTGGTTGTGCAGCACCAGGCTAAAGGTCAAAGGTGACAGAGCATTTTCTTTTTCTTTCTTGCTTGCTTTTTTTTAGTCTAAACTTACAGTTGTCCCTTTTCAGCTGTTTTGAGATCTCATAGAAGATCCTGCTGTAGCAGGTGATCATGATGACCAGTGGCAGCAGGAACAGACATGCAAATGTAAACATGTTGTATGCGGTTTCGTGCCATCCATCGATGAAACTTCCCTGAGTTGTACACTGGGTGAACTCCTTAGGATGGGTGATGTTCACAATGTGGAATAGAAAGATCTGAGAAGGAGAAAAATCAAAAGGAGATTCAATTCATACGCAGACATTTTTTTTTACCAGCAGAACCTTGTATTTACTCTCATGTAAACTAACTCAAAATAAATTTAAAAATATTTGTATTTCGGTTTGTTTCAATTCAACGTCTTAGATGGGCGAAGAATGAACGCCTTACCTGAGGGACGGACAGCACCACACTCATGCTCCACGCCACGCTAAGCATGATTCTGTTCCTCACTCTTGCTGTATTGATAGCTAGAGGGTTGACAATGGCAGACTTCCGGTCTAAACTTATCACCACTGTGACAAAAGCGCAGGAGTACATTGCCAGCAGCTTGAAGAACATCAGAAACCGGCATGCAAAGTCTCCAGCAAGCCACTGGACTGTGGTGTTCCACACAGCATCCACAGGCATCACGATAAAGGTCACCAGCAGATCGGCCACTGTCAGGTTGATAATCAGGACCTTGACGTGGGATTTACGTTTCCCGTCACAATGTGCCGCCCACAGAACGGCCAGGTTGCAAAAGGCTGATACGCAGAAGAGAATGAAGGTGATGATGACTCTGACCTTGGCTGCGGTAGTGAAGGTGGGCAGCAGCAGGGCATCGTCCCCGGATGTCCAGTTGGAAACGGGTGAGGAGCAGTTGCAGCTGATGTTGGCCTGGTGGTCTGCCACCACATTGGAAATGGTGATGGCAGGGCCGCACAGACAGCTGTTCATTTTCTGCCACTTGCATAAATAAGAAACCTTTTCCTTTTCAACTTCAGACGTCAGAACTGGTCACAGAATCAAAGCAAAAAGAGGAAATTAGCCATAAAAGATACTTAGACATCAGCAGAGAAAAAGAAACTGGTACTGAACATACTAACAACTTATATAATCAAGGAACAAACATGTTGTACAACTCAGCTGAAATATGAAAACATGAATGCAGTCAATGATTTCTTCTTTAAATCACAGATGACATATTTTACCCAGAAACGGAAAAGCCTCACACACAACAACAAAGACAGCATAGGAGTAAATTATAAAGCTAAAAACATAAAAGCAAGACATAATTACATTCAAGGTTAACCAACCATAAAACAAGTAAAAGCACAAGAGATAAAAGAGAAACAAGTAAAAACTAACTGAGTAACGTTAGTGAGCTAAAAAGTAATGAGGAATGTCACAAGCTGCTGCTAACAGAGAAGCACTGACACATGAAGACAGTTGTGGGAAAAGCCAGGCTAAAGTTGTGTGTTTTGACGGCAGACTTAAACCTACAAAGGGAAGGTGCCCGATGCTCATGGAGGGCCAGAGAGTTCCAGAGTTTGGGGGCAGCGTGTGAGAAGGCACGCTGCCGAAGACTGTTAACTTTCCTGGCAGCAGCAAAGTGACTGCCTGCTTCTTTGGCATCGATATTACGTGATGGCATCTTCCAGCCATCTATCCATTCTCTTCCGCTTATTTGGAGTCGAGTCGCGGGGGAAGCAGTCCAAGTTGAGTGGCCCAGACTTCCCTCTCCCCAGCCACCTAGCTCTTCCGGGGGGATCCCAAGGCACTGGCCAGCCGAGATGTAGTCCCTCCAACGTGTCCTTGGTCCCTCTTTTGGTCTCCCCCAGTTTTGGCATTCAAGGAAAACCTCAGCAGGGAGGCATCCAGGAGGTATCCTGACCAGATGCCCAAGCCACTTCAACTGGCTTCTCTCAATGTGGAGGAGAAGTGGGTCTACTCCGAGCCCCTCCCGAATGACTGAGCTTCTCACCCTATCTCTAAGGTCCAGACACCCTTCAGAGAAAACTCATTTGGCTGCCCGTATCTGTGATCTCATTCTTTCGGTCACTAACCAGTCAGCCTGTGTCTTGAGGTGAACAGCACACTGCTAACCCTTGATGAAGCAGGCTCAGGACAAATCAATGTCTGGTGACCTCTGACACTGATGTGGACATTTCCAACGCTACATTTATAAACTATATTTTTTATAGTTTTCTTGTTTTTAACTCAAGTTTGTAATCATCTTTCATTTGTTTTATATTATAATTTTATGACTTTATTTTTCAGATTTTAATCTATTTCTGTTTATAAGATCATTATTATTTCATAGCCGGGCTTTCGCCCATGGGGCCTGGCCAAGCCCAGCCCGAACCGGATACATGGGCTCATCCAACTGTTGACCCACCACCCGCAGGAGGAACATGAAGGGTCCGGTGCAATGTGGATCGGGTGGCAGACCGAGGTGGGAGCCTTGGCGGTCCGATCCCCGGACAAGGAAACTGATTTTTGGGACACAGAACGTCACCTCGCTGGCGGGGAAGGAGCAGGAGCTAGTGGCAGAGGTTGAGCGGTACCGGCTAGATATAGTCGGACTCACCTCGACACATAGCATTGGCTCTGGAACCCAAGTCCTTGAGAGGGGTTGGACACTCTCCTTTGCTGGAGTTGATCCGGGTGAGAGGCAGAGGCTGGGGTTGGCTTTTTGTTAGCCCCAAGACTCTCTGCCTGTGTGTTGGGGTTTACCCCGGGGGACGAGAGGGTAGCTTCCCTGCGCCTTCGGGTTCGGGGAACGGGTCCTGACTGTTGTTTGTGCTTATGGGCCAAATATCAGTTTAGAGTACCCACCCTTTCTGGAGTCCCTGGGACGAGTGCTAGATAGTGCTTCATCAGGGGACTCCATTGTCCTGCTGGGGTACTTCAATGCTCACATGGGCAATGACAGCATGACCTGGAGGGGTGTGATTGGGAGGAACGGCCCGCCTGATCTGAACTCGAGTGGTGTTTCGTTAATGGACTTCTGTGCAAGCCTCAGTTTGGCCATAATGAACACCATGTTCGAACATAAGGATGCCCATCGGTACACTTGGTACCAGGGCAGCCTAGGTCGCAGGTCGATGATAGACTTTGTAGTCTTATCATCTGACCTGCGGCCGTATGTTTTGGACACCCGAGTGAAGAGAGGAGCGGAGCGGAGCTGTCAACTGATCACCACCTGGTGGTGAGTTGGATCAGATGGCAGGGGAAGATGCCGCGTAGACCTGGCAGACCCAAACGCATAGTGAGGGTCTGCTGGGAACACCTGGCAGAAGAACCTGTCAAGACGGTCTTCAACTCCCACCTCTGGCAGAGCTTTGACCGCGTCCCAAGAGCAGTGGGGGACATCGACTCAGAGTGGGCCTTTTTCCACTTTACGATTGTTGAGGCGGCTGTTGCTAGCTGTGGTCGCAAGGTGGCCGGTGCCAGTCGTGGTGGCAACCCCCGTACCCGCTGGTGGACACCAGAGGTTCGGGGAGCCGTCAGGCTGAAAAAGAAGGCCTACAGGGTGTGGCTGGTCTTTGTGTCTCCGGAGGCAGCAGACAGGAACCGGATAGCCAAGCGGGGTGCAGCAGTGGCAGTTGCCGAAGTCTCGGGCGTGGGAGGAGTTTGGTGAGGCCACGGAGAAAGACTGTCGATCGGCTCCAAAGAGGTTCTGGCAAACTGTCCGACGCCTTAGGGGAGGAAGGCAGCAACTCGCTCACACTGTTTACAATGGGGATGGGGAGCTGCTGACGTCAACTGGGGCTATAGTCGGACGGTGGAAGGAATACTTTGAGGAGCTCCTCAATCCCACCTACGCACATTCCGAGGAGGAACCAGAGCCAGGAGACCTGGGGATGGACTGTCCAATCTCGGGGGCAGAAATTGCTGAGGTAGTCAAACAACTACACAGCGGCGGAGCCCCGGGGGTGGATGAGATTCGTCCTGGGTATCTCAAGGCTATGGATGTTGTAGGGCTGTCGTGGTTGACACATCTCTGCAACATTGCATGGTCATCTCCTGTGGAGTGGCAGACCGGGGTGGTGGTCCCCATCTTTAAGAAGGGTGACCTGAGGGTGTGTTCCAACTATAGGGGGATCACACTACTCAGCCTCCCTGGAAAGGTCTACTCCAAGGTACTGGAGAGGAGGGTCCAATCGATAGTTGAATCTCAGATTGAGGTGGAGCAATGTGGTTTTGGTCCTGGCTGTGGAACTGTGGACCAGCTCTATACCCTTGCAAGGGTGATGGAGGCGGCATGGGAGTTTGCCCAACGAATCCACATGTGTTTTGTGGATTTGGAGAAGGCTTATGACCGTGTCCCCAGGGGCAGCCTGTGGGGGACGCTCCAGGAGTATGGGGTGGGTGGCTTTCTGTTAAGGGCCATTCAGTCCCTTTACCAGAGGAGCATGAGTTTGGTCCGTATAGCCGGTAGTAAGTCAGACCTGTTCCCAGTGAGGGTTGGACTCCGCCAGGGCTGCCCTTTGTCACCGGTTCTCTTTATGGACAGAATTTCGAGGCGCAGCCGTGGTCTGGAGTGTGTTGAGTTTGGTGGCAGGAGAATCTCGTCTCTGCTTTTTGCGGATGATGTGGTCCTCCTAGCTTCATCCAGCTCTGACCTTCAGCTCTTGCTGGGTAGGTTCGCGGCCAAGTGTGAAGCGGCTGGGATGAGGATCAGCACCTCCAAATCTGAGACCATGGTTCTCGACCGGCTTGCCAACTCCGGGTCGGGAGAGAGGTCCTACCTCAAGTGGAGGAGTTTAAGTATCTCGGGGTCTTGTTCATGAGTGAGGGTAGGAGGGATCGGAAGATCGACAGGCGGATTGGTTAAGCATCTGCAGTGATGCGGACGCTGAGCCGATCTGTCGTGGTGAAGAGGGAGCTGAGCCAGAAAGCCAGGCTCTCGAGTTACCGGTCGATCTACGTCCCAATCCTCACCTATGGTCATGAGCTTTGGGTAATGACCGAAAGAACGAGATTGCGGATACAAGCGGCCGAAATGAGTTTCCTCCGTAGGGTGGCCGGGCTCAGCCTTAGAGATAGGGTGAGGTGCTCGGACATTCGGGAGGGACTCGGAGTAGAACCGCTGCACCTCCGGATCGAAAGGAGTCAGTTGAGGTGGTTTGGGCATCTGGTCAGGATGCCTCCTGGACGCCTCCCTGGGGAGGTGTTTCGGGCATGTCCTGCCGGCAGGAGGCCCCCGGGTCGACCTAGGACACGTTGGAAAGGTTACATCCCCAATCTGGTCCGGGAACGCCTTGGGGTCCTGCCGGAGGAGCTGGTGGAGGTGGCCGGGGAGAGGATGGTCTGGAGCTCCCTAGTTGGGATGCTGCCCCCGCGACCCGGATAAGCGGAGGAAGACGACAATGACGACGATTATTATTTCATGACTTTGTGTTTTATTTTGTTTTGATCTATGTGAAGCATTTTGTGATTTGATATCTGTGACGAGTTTAACGTAAATAAAATTTACTTACTACATATGTGCTCTTGGCATCACGGTACCGCAACTCGATGATCGACTTTGTTGTTGTCTCATTTGATCTGTAGCCACATGTCTTGGACAATGTAACATCTTATAAGTGGTTACTTCTAATAAATTGTCAATAGAATGTAAAGGTATTCAATAAAAGGTTATATTACATAAAAATATGCATTATCAATATTATTGAGCCTTTGAAATTCGATTGATGATGAAACTAGGTACTTTGGGTAATCCAGGGAAACAACACTTTATAGTAATTTGACAGAGAGACAAATATATAGTTTACAAAAAATCTATTTATTACTATATTAATGACAATGAAAGACAATGTTAAGTAAATATTGATATTATAGCTTAATTTATGGACTGTTAAAATGTCTGGTGCTCCTTAAGAATAATTAAACGCAGGGTTCATCCTGTAACCTTGTCATCCTGTAGCCTTTACAGGGAGGAAGTAACCTTCGAGCTGTTTCTGGCAGACCAAGCGAGTTGGTTTTATCAGTATACTCCCATGAGAAAGTTGAGTGTGCACCTTGGCTGAGACAGACTTCCTTCACTAGCACTTTCCCGCATGAAAGTCAATATAATAGCTTAAGGAATGTGAATTGTGTGTGTGTGCGCGCCTGTGTTTCAATAAATACTTTCGGAGGACGTCAGTCTGATGAGAGAGTGAACTGAGATCCTTGCTTGGTGTGTATTCATTCCTCTCCACTTTGCAAAGTCTAAATTTATGATTGGTTTTGGTGTTGATTGATTGATTACTATAACCCCCTGTGCATTAAACTTTCCCTAAGGTAATCCTGGATTGATAAAATTACCCAACATGTTGGTGCCGTGAACCTGTCGTGCTGAGCCAGACGCTGGAGGGTCCTCTACGGGGAGCCGATGGGGCACCGCTTCCTGATAAAGTCTGGGGGGCTGGGATTGCGTCACCGGCCGGCTGCTTAGCTCCGCAGACGGACTTCCGCCAACGGCTCATGCACGCCGGATTCGGGGTGAATCTGCCTCGCAGGGGGGAGTAAGTACCTTTTTTATTTCTCACCCTGTTTCATGAACGGCTGATTGACAGTGTGTTTACGCCTGTGTCTGCCTTTCCGGCGCGAGAGACGTTTTGCGCCCCAGCTGTTGTACGCTGAGTCTTGTGCTAGGTCCGGCTGTTCTGGCTCGGAACTGTCTGACTGAAAAGAGTTGAAAGAGAGAGCCAGTGGCCAAGAACGCTACCGGAGGAAGGTTGTAATCAGGGCCATGTCAGCATGCTTGGTCCGATCCACCACGGTCATAGGTGGGCAGTAATAAGGCTGAAATTGCAGACCTATGATAAAAAGCTGCGCGAGGAGTGAGCTGATTGATTACATAAAACAGCGCTTTGTTAAAGCAGACAACTGCAGATTGGCTGAAGCACATACTCCTTTGCAGCTGTCAATAAGAGGGGTTGGACGGATTCATCAAGAATAGATGACATCAACTTGCCATCTTACGGAGCTGCAATGAGATGTGATGTGCAGCCACGTTAAAGCGGATAGCTATAAAAAAGTGCTGCGTTAAAGCTGCCACAATATCTTTGCGCAACGCCGGCTGACCACCAGGCTGGCAAAGTTTATAGAAGTTCTTAATAAACACCATTAAACACACTGTCGCTTTGATTGTTAAATATTTTACAGTACTGCAGAGGTACAAAATACGATCACCGCTACATTTGGCTCAAAAGACCCAAATCGTTCTAAATTCACCCTTATTGTTTCATGGTTTGTGTGTCTTTCGTGGTTTTGTTCATTGTGGTCAAGTTGTTAATTGTGTTTAAGTTCAGTTGTGGACTCTGTCTCATCTCTGTGTGTGTGTGGGAGCTTAGACTGTGTGAGTGTGTGTGTGAGGAGATTTGGCTGTGGTTCTGAGGGTGTGTGTATGTGAATGAAAGAAAGAGAGAAGTGTTGATTTTTTGTGGTGATTGACCATTTGTGTAAATGTTGTCTGAAAAGTCCATTTTGATTCCTTGCCTTCGCTAGCAGTCTGATCCTCTTTTTAATTATTTTCATTTTGGAATTCACCGGTGTTCTCCCAGCTTTCTTTACTAAGCCAGTAAACTCTAGATGAAATGGGAAACGCTACATCAGTAGACAGGCTGGAAGGAGACATGAGATTTATGCATCAAAATCACCCAGACCGCTTAAAATTTATGAAAAAATGGCACAAAAAGTACAAGGTGGACGGAAGATTAAAGGGTCAACAATGGCATGATTTAGTCAATATTTACAAAGTTAAAGCTGCAGCAGCCACTGGCAACAATAAATTAAATAAGGAAGAACAGTTGAGGGTGGCGACGTTGTGGCGAGATGAAACAAATAAAAGATGAGCGGGCATTCAGAAAAGTAAAGAAAGAAGGACAAAAAATGCGAAGTAGAGAAAGCAATGTTTGGTTCCGAGTCCTTTTTACATTTAATTTCTAGATTCTTGATTTTCAAATCTTTCTTATCCAGACAGGGGAGTTCTTTTGATGTCAAACACACCCGGGTGTATACAACTGGTGTAGCAGTACCTGTTTGTATTCAAAACTGCATATTGGGCATTTCCAAATCAATGTTTGTCATCACTTGAATCTCTCTGACGTCTGTCTTTATGAGAGCACTCGTAAACTGTCTGGATGTACAGCTAGAAATGAGCAAATCAAAGCTGATGCTTTAATGTAACTCACAGTGTATCTATATTGGTTTTATTTTTTTCTCCTGTTGTCTCTTTGTGGTGGCCACCTTAATCTACTGGATTTATCTTTGTGTTATTCAATATTTGTTACTCTTTTTCTTTTGTCATGGAAAGCCTTCAAGCACCTCTAAGCTTCTCCAAGTATTTGGTTTTGGTCATTCAATGTTTATCACACGTTTTATTTTTCCTTAGATAGATCCGTTGTTCTATTCTACGTGCTGTTATAACTCAATTGCCTGGCTTCCTACTGGAAGTTTTTAGTTTAGCAGTATTCCATTGCTTGTTGACAGAGTTAACACTGGCATTTCATGATCAGGAGTATTTTGGTTACTGTGGTTCTCTGTTCCCTTTTGGAATGTAAACATCAGCTCAGCTCGTGAAGACACAGGATCACGTTTCTGACTGAAATGCTTAATGATGGTGAGAATCTAAGCTCTATCATAAATGTCAAACCAAATAGTTGTTGGCTCTCTTTCATCCCACTGAATGGTTCGGTTGTTTCGTAGCAACTTTAATTGTTTTCCTTTTATTTCCCCAAGTAGACTTGTAGTATTTTGGATTGTTTTTTATCCTTTAATCTTTGTTATTTTTGTTGGAAGAAGTGAGGAGATATTGTGAGCCCTTTTCCCCATTCTGCTCTTTTGCGATTTAAGTTGATTTCTTTTGTATATATTCTAATGTTTATATATTTTCACACTTTTATTTTGGTGCTGGAATACAACACAACACAATACAATCATGGTCTCAATCAAACAACAACAAAAAAAACCTACCTCAACCATCTTTTTGTTCTGGTTTTATTATTTTTGTTTGTTTTGACACAAATAACCTGTTAATGAGTGGACTGAATGTCTAGCTCGGTGCAGAATACACAGGTAAAAGATCCCTGACATCTAGCGGTCAAACTTCTCATTAGGGGAAGGCTATTAATTCAGTTGTTTGCACCTCCATCACCATGAAGTTCTCTGACACCCTCCTACTGTTTACTACAGTCCACTGGACTCTGAAGAATTCACACACCACACAAACGAAGCCTACTCCCATAGAACTCCATGAAGCACACCAAAACACCTGGTTCCACATGGTAAATCTAACTGCTAAAAGACTAGGATTTACTAACAGCTGCTATGTTTGTTCCTGGATCCCCCATCATTCAATGGAAAAACCCCACGATGACAGCTATCCCAATCACGACAAACGACTACGTGCCCTCACCATCCAAGCCTTAAAGGGATGGAATTGCACCATCCCACACTGCTGCTCACCTCAACATCAACGAAGAGGCTGAACACGCCCTTTGTTAAGCCTTGTAATGACTGGATGACCTTTCTACCCCCCATGGAACACAAATGAGCATGTTCTCGCGGTCCCCTCAGTCATGGGACTGGGGACCCCTGACAGTGCGGAAGCTCTCTCTACCTGACCTGCCACACAACTGGTGTGGAATTTGCAGCCTGGCTCGCCTGCACCCCGCCTCATATGAGGTCACAGAGGATGGGGCCGTCCTAACGAGGACATCAGAGCTGAAGTAAGAGAGTTTAAGTCTGTTATGACCTTCCGCCCCTTCTCCACCGACAAAAGCCGCACCCCTCACAACGACGACCCCAAAGGACTCTTCTGCATCACTTTTCCCCACACAAGAATTCAACACCATCCTGAAGTGGACATTGTTTTGCTCAAACTACAGTTTTCAGTCCACGGACAAGCCCTTTGACCTCAGCTCTGCTACAGTTAGAGCTGCGTACATTAACTTTCCCCCTCTAGCAACTTCCTGAAATCAATAGAATCGACTGGAGGATCCTGGAACTACATGAATTGGCTGACTACTGGTAATTGGTATCAGCTTTTGTTAAAATATCTTGCACCTGTTATTTTTATCCTAGTCATGATTTGCTTGGTTATAAGCTGTGTGATCCCTTGTCTGAAGAGTATGGTAAACAAGCTGATGATGACACATGCTCTGGTACGGTACACGCTCCTGCAGCAAAGACAGGAGCTGGAAGAAGGAAAAGAATACCTTGTATTATTATAATCACCCATTTGTTACAGGTTGCTACCTATTGTTGCAAGCCTTCTTTTCATTACAGGTTGTTACATATTTTACAGCCTTTTGGGGTCACTAATTATTTTGTGATCTTTTCTTTGTGTGTTAGTTTGAGTTTTCAATTATGGGGATGACCTAGCATTTACAGGGAGGAATGTTAAGTAAATATTGATATTATAGCTTAATTTCTTGACTGTTTAAACATCTGGTGCTCCTTAAGAATAATTAAACACAGGGTTCATCCTGTAGCCTTGCCATCCTGTAGCCTTGCCATCCTGTAGACTTAAGCTGTTTCTGGCAGACCAAGAGAGTCAGTTTTATCAGTAACACTCCCATGAGAAAGTTGTTGATTTAGAGTGTGCACCTGGGCTGAGACAGATTCCCTTCACTAGCAGTTTCCCGCCTGAAAGTCAACATAATAGCTTAAGGAATGTGAATTGTGTGTGTGTGTGTGTGTGTGTGTGTGTGTGTGTGCCTGTGTTTAAATAAATGCTTTCGGAGGACGTCAGTCTGATGAGAGAGTGAACTGAGATCTTTGCTTGGTGTGTATTCATTCCTCTCCACTTTGCAAAGTCTAAATTGATTGTTTATGATTGGTATTGGTGTTGATTGATTGATTACTATAACCCCCTGTGCATTAAACTTTCCCTAAGGTAGTCCTGGATTGATAAAATTACCCAACAGACAAATGATTATAAATCAATTTAAAGAGATCGTTGGTTACGTATTGTAACTCCAGATTCTATGAGTCTAGTCGCAGCCCTTAAGCTAGCTGCTATTGGAAGGATGATCTCCGCATCAGCCAATCATGAAGAGCTAAAATGTACACCCACCAATAGTGGGCCCCCTCGTGGTATATAACCGCAGTGACCCCACTGCTCACCTCCAATGGCTCTTATTCCCATCATAACCAGTGGGGCCAGTGGCTTAAGGGCTGCGACTAGACTCATAGAATCTGGGGTTACAATACGTAACCAACGTTCTATTTCGTCTAGTCTTAGCCCTTAAGCTAGCTGCTATTGGAATAAAGCGCAGCTGGATGGGTTTACGCCCCACTGGTTAACACAACCAATGGACACACCCAATCAAATCTCCTCTAGTGGGGGACGTTCAGCCTCAGACCAGGCTTAAAGACTGAGGCAGGCACGATAAGAGAGGGGCCCCCACTAAAAAACATCATCCACAAGAGGATGAAATCCATCTCAGCAAAGCCAATGAGGTGCCATAAGCATTCATTCAGCCTGCTGGGGTCCAAGCACTGAACGAGTGATGGAACCTGAAGACACATCTTGTAAATAATAACGAGTAAAGGAACAGGGTGAAGCCCATGAAGCAGCCTGACAAATGTCTTCCATTCAGAGGTGGAACGAGTACTAAAATGTTGTACTTAAGTACAAGTATAATTACTTTCATGAAATTTTACTCAATTACAAGTAAAATTACCTGCCTCAAAATGTACTCAAGTAAAAAGTAGCTTATTTCAAATGTAGTCAGAGTAAAAGTTACTTAGTTACTTTTTTGACTGTGCAAGGACGGGCTCTTCTGAATAGTTAAAAAAAAGACAATGGCGTATGCATGTCAAAGTGGCCGTTTTTTTAATTAAATGAACAAATATGCATATTGAAGTGCAAAGGCAGTTACACTGCAAACTAGCAACATAAATTAGGTTATAGTCACAAGCCCATGACTTTTCCCTGAATGACCCCCCCCCCCCCCCCCGGCAGATCCTGATAGGCCTACCCAGTCTCTCAGCCTCTCCAGTAGCAGGTGATGGTCAACAGTGTCAAAGGCTGCAGTCAGGTCCAGCAGGACCAGAACAGAACAGTCCCCTGCATCACTGTGGGTCAGAAGGTCATTAGAGACCCTAAGAAGAGCTGTTTCAGTAGAATGAGCTCTACGAAAACCTGACTGGAAGCTATCATAGATGTTATGTTCATCAAGAGCAGCTGTGAGTTGTTTAGCCACAACCTTTTCCAAGATCTTGGAGATGAACGGAAGTTTAGAGATGGGTCTGAAGCTGCTATGGAGAGAGGGGTCCAGACTCGGTTTTTTAAGAAGCGGGTGGATTACAGCGTTCTTAAAGTAAGCAGGGACCTGACCAGAGACCAGAGAAGCATTAATTATAGAGAGCACGCTGGGACCGATGGACTGAAAAGCACTTTTAAACAAAGATGATGGTAAGATGTGATGACTGTTGCTTGACTTGCTTCGCCCCAGCCTCTGCCATCTGGTCAAGGTGTCTTCTCATATTGATCAAACCTGTTGAATGACAAATACATAACACATATTTAATATATCTGGTAATTAAGTTTTGATAGAAGATGCAACAAGAATTGTTTTTAGTAATACATGCCTTACAAATACCATAATTTGTGTCGACAGACTCGAATAATTGAACTTTAAGTATGTTGACAGGATTGAAATGAATAAGAAACAGATTAAGGTATGATATTAAATTATTAAAAATTACCTGCTTCAATGATATCGTGCCTCTCAGTCCGGGTGGTCTTGAACTTTGGAAGAAGGATTGCAGCAGCAGTCAGCTCAGGGTATTCCATCATCTCACCAAAGTGCTTTTGGACACCATCCTGAATGGCTCTGAAGAGTGGCTGACACATCTTGGAGACAGTCTCCAGTCTGCTGAGTTTTTCTTTTAGCTGGAAGATCACTTGGGGGGCGGGACTAGGAAGCTCAAACATGACCAATCAGAAAAAAAGGAAATCCCGACTGTACCACATGACACGGTAGATTTCTAGTTGTAGTAAAAAAAATAGCATCTGACAGTGGCGCAAACATCTTTTATTTTTTAGAAGAAATGCTTTTAGCGCTTCTACTTGTGGTTTTAAAGACATCTGTGTCATTTAGAACAGAGGAAAGAGCCGCAGCGAACTCCGCCGCTGTCTTCGTTGTTTATGAGAAATTGAGCATCGCCGTGTATGACGTGAATTAAACAGGAGGAGTCTGGCAGGCCAGGCTAACTTTCTCGTCCCATTAGTGCCTATTTTCTTCTCCTACCCACCATTCATTGCACTGTAAGGTCACTTAACACATGTTTCACACTAAGAAGTTCAACTCACCTGTTGACCCCTCAGACATCCCTTCATTAATCCTTCTCACAAGCTTTGATCTTCTTAAGTGATCCTCCAGTCATCCGAATAGTCAGTTAGTGTTTCTTATCCTTTCCTTCATACCCCGTAACACTCTCGTAACTTAAGCACTCAGTTCTTCTGGTGCGCGCCTTCAGCGTCCGCAGCCCTTCCGTGTTTGGGTCTTACAGTATAGACATATATACATAGACACTTCATTAAGTGCTGGATCACTCTCGAGCACGTTAAGGCGCTTCTACATATGTATATGTTTATACTCTCGTCTCTCTTCTCTGTGGTTGTGTCTGAATCCAGTGCGAACCGTGCCGACACAGTATTTTGCAATGTTTTTTTACTCAGTAACGGATAAGATAAAAAATGTAGCCAAGTACAATACTTACAAAAAACAATACTTAAGTAAAAGTAAAATTACAGATTTTAAAAACTACTTAAAAAGTATAAATGCGCAAAAAATCTACTCAATTACAGTAACGCAAGTAAATGTAATTCGTTACTTCCCACCTCTGCTTCCATTGACACACCACTGTGGAGCGCCATCGAAGAGGAAATCCCTCTGGTTGAGTGAGCCCTAAGTGCCTCAGGGGGATCCTGCCCTGATGATGTGTAAGCGAGGGAAATGGCGTCACATAGCCAGTGTGAAAGGCGCTGGGCCGACAGCGCCTGACCAAGGGAAGACTCCCTGTAGTGCACAAACAGGTTTTGTGAGCGACAAATCCCTGAAGTGCGTGACACATATCGTGCAAGCGCGCGCACCGGGCAGAGAAGGTGAGAAGCCGCCTCCCCAGCAGAATTATGGGGAGGAGGAAAAAGTCCAGCCAATGAAATTGACCTGGATTTGAAGGAAGCATTAATGCTTTTGGGCACAAAGGCTGGGTTGGGGCATAAAACAGCAGACCCGCCATCTTTCCGGATCCTGAGGCATGCGAGAACCACTGAAAGGGCGGTCAGGTCACTCACTCTCTTAACTGATGCTAGCGCCAGCAGCAATGCAGTTTTAAGCGACAGGAACTTGAGTGAGACCTGGTCCAAGGGTTCAAATGGAGCTTCAGATAAGCCACGCAGAACCACCGTTAGATCCCATTGGGGGAAAAGCGGGTGGGACACAGGTCTGTTCCTCCTGACACCTTTTAGAAAACGTTTTGTGAGGGGATGATTGAAAACAGATCTATCTCCAAAACCCTGATGACATGATGAGATAGCTGCAGCATATGTCTTAACAGTGCTGAATGCGAGGCCCCTGTCCATCAGTATCTGCAGAAACGATAGGACATCCGCCAGCTGGCAGGAGAGCGCTTGAACATTCCGTTCTGCGCACCATTTCTGGAAAGCTGCCCATTTAGCAGCGTAAGGCGCAATGGTGGAGGGCGCCCGTGCACTCTGAATCGTGGCGACCACATCATGTGGCAGCCCAGAAGCCTCTAAGCGTGACCGCTCAGCAGCCAGACCCACAGCCGTTGGCCTATTTCCGGAGGATGTTTGATTTCCCCATCCGCCTGGAGAAGGGCGTCCACCCTCCACGGAAGCCTCCACGGGGAGCCGGACACTAGCGCTTGCAGGTCCGGAAACCATGACGCGGACAAGCGTCTGGGAGCCACCAGAATCACTGAGAGCTGTTCCGACCGAATTCGGTCCAGGAGACGGGGAATCAGAGGGACTGGTGGAAACGCATAAAGGAGCGTTCGAGGCCAGGGCTGATGTGAGAAGGCGTCCGCCCCGAGCGGGGGTCCGTCCCGGGGACTCAGGGAAAACCACAGGCGACACTGAGCGTTTTCGCGAGCCACGAACAGATCCACAGACGGTTCCCCAAACCTGATCCAGATCTGTGATATCAGTGCAGGATGTAGACGCCAGTCTGAGTCGCGGGGTCCCCCTCTCGACAGGATGTCCGCTGCTACATTCAGGACCCCCGGGATGTAGGTGGCCTTGATGGACAGCAGGTGGACATGTGTCCAACATAGTAAATCTGTGGCGACACGCAACAGTGGGAGGGATCGAACTCCCCCTTGGCGATTTATGTAGGCTGCCGCCACCCGGTTGTCCGTGTGAACTTCGACTTGACGGCCCTCGAGAAGGGCAGCGAAGTGTCTGATCACATTCGTCACTGTCATAAGCTCCAACACATTTATGTGCTCGTGCGTGTGGGAGGGCCAGCGATCTGCCACCGTATGGGACAAGCACGTGCCCCCCCACCCCGACAGTGACGCATCCGTAAACACAGATACGTGTGACGCAGGACGTCCGATGGGAACCCCGCGTGAGAGGATGCAGGGGTTCCCCCAGTGAGCGAGGTCCCCACCCACTGAAGGGGGAATCCTCAACAGACGTCTCTTCTGACGTATCGGGTGTTCCCGGAGGCGGATGAACCAACGTTGCAAGCGCCTCGTGCGCAGCAAGCCTAGCGTCACCACCGAATGGGCTGCGGACATCATGCCCAGGAGTTTCATGACTAACGGGGCTCTCACGATCTTGCGGGATTGTACACGGGAGATCATTGTGGAGAGATCTGCCGCTCTTGCAGGCGACAAACGTGCTCTCATTAGGGAGGCGTCCAACTCCACCCCGAGATACACAATCGACTGGGATGGGAGGATGGAGCTCTTCTCCTAGTTTATAGAAAACCCTAGGGTTGACAGATGCTCTCTCAACCTCCTGGTTTGCTGTGACGCCTCGTCCTTGGACCGAGTGCACAGGAGAAGATCGTCCGGGTAAAATAAGACCCTCATTCCCTCCATGCGCAGTGGCTGCAGCGCGGTCTCCAGACATTTGGAGAAGGTGCGCGGGGCTAGCGAGTAGCCGAAAGGGAGGCGATTGAACTGATATTGAACTCCCTTGAACGAAAAAAGCAGAAACTTCCGGTGGTTTGGAACTACTGGTATGTGGAAGTATGCGTCTTTCAGGTCGATTGACGTGAACCAGTCCCCGGGGCGCACATATTCCAGGACTTGTCTCATCGTTAACATGCGGAAATGCATTACTGCTATGGAGCAGTTGAACAGGGACAGGTCGAGAATCGGCCTCATTCCTCCCGACTTCTTCGGTACTACGAAGTAGCGGGAGTAGAAGCCCGAGAGTTCTTGTCCACGAGGGACTCGGGAAATAGCGTCCTTGGACAGAAGTTCCCGCAACTCCAGCTCTAGAGCCTGAGACTGTACTTGCGATGTGAACGTCGTCTCCACGATCCCGTTGAAGGGAGGTGGAGTGGCCTGAAAATGAAGTGTGTGACAGCAATGAATTGTGTCCGAAATCCATTTGCTCATGATACAAAGGCGGCGCCACTCGTGCACGCGTTCCGACAGTGGACGCGTGTGCGCGGTCACGTGAACAACGTTTGAGGGCTGTGCATGCGCCCTTATCGCCGTCGCCCGTACCAGAGAACTGGGGGCGACCCATGGAGGGCTGCGCTCGAAAGGGCGAGTGCGAAACAGCTGGAACAGGCTGGTCCGCACCGCGGAGCGTGGAGTCTGAGAGTGAAGGACGAGTGGAAGCCGGGCCCGTGCACGGGGGCGACAGAGTGCCAGCGGATGGAGCCGCGCACTGTGCCGCTGAGCATGGTCGAGACAGCGACCTGACATCCCGCCCCACCCAACGGCGTGGGGAGAGCGGGAAGAGCTGGGCCTGGCCGGATGCTGGGGCCGGAGCGCAAATGGAGCGCACCCTTACGGCTGGCCGTGTATTATGACTACCAGCAGGAACATGTATGCGTGCTGCAGTGCTTGGTGTGGGGAACATGTGTGAGAACTCGGCAGAGGATTCTGCAGAGGACTGTAGGATTGTGCTCTTTAGGTGATGTTTTTTGGGTTTTATTTCAAAACCAACAACAACATCAGAACAATCATTAACACACACATTCCCCCCAAAGAGTCACTTCCATGGCTGCTTTCGGCGAGGCTCCTGCACCTGGGACTGCCAAGACGGCGTCTGCTGGCCCCGTTTGAACCGTTGTCCACCATCTCGCTGGTTCCGCTGATGTGGGGCTGAAGCGGGAGGACGGCTCCGTGGAGCGGGCGGTGCAGCTGGGCGTCTGAAGCTTCCGCGCCGTTCGTCCCATCCTCTGGCTGAATGGCCGGAGTGCGAGGCTGACCGAGGGTGGACCAGGTCTCGCACCGTAGCCGATAGTTCGGCCGTCTTCTGAGCCCTCTCAATGACGCCCCTAAGATGGGGACCAAACAGAACATCGGTGGTGATGGGGCCGTCCAGCATCTCCCTTTGCAGATGTTCCGGAATGGAGGGCAGGGCCTTGAGCCAGATCGCTCGCTGGATGAGGGTCTGCCAGGCAGCGATGCGAGCAGAACCGGTGAGCACAGCAGCACACAAATTGAGGATAGCATCAGCAGTCTTAGTTATGACGGCTTTCGACTCCTCGGGAGCTTCCAGCTCCTCCATCATCTTTGAGACGCCGAAGGCAAGTAGGGCGATGTTATTCCCTGCAGCGCCGGTCTGAAAGGCACACTGATGTGCGCGGTCGGTGAGCCGCGTCAGTAGCTGGTCATGTTTTGAAACGGGAACAGCTCGCGGGCCAGCCAGGTGGTTCTTGGCGCCCAACAGCGAAGCCAAGTCCGGCTCTAGCGGAGGAACGGACGGCCAGCCTTGGTCAGAAAACCCCTCGACCTTGATGATGGGCGCATACGTGGAGACTGGCGCCTTGAGCTTGGCAGGCTCGGAGAAGGCGGCAGACCAGCAGCTCATAGCAGCATGAAAGCGTGGCCAGATAGGGTCTGGACAGCGTGCCTGAGTTGCCCCGAAAATTCCCGCCAAATCATCCGCCTCGGGTGGGGCCGGTTCTGGCACAACTAGCCCCTTGTGGGCTGCTGCGGCAGAAATTATGGCGGGCAGCTTCTGGAGCAGTGCTCTTACTGCTGGCAGGGAGGAGCGAGAAGCCACTGGGGCAGAAGGACCCGCTGAGCGAAGCTCGTCGACCTCCGTTGTGTCTAGGAGGGATGCTGCCTCATCGTAGTTCTCACTGTCGGCGACGTCATCCAGCCGGTTGAAGCCAGCCGGCTCCTGACCGGCGTCGAAGAAGTCCAAAGCCTTGTCCAGCGGGTACGAGTCAGCCACTGGAAATTCTTCGTCGGCGGCGGGAGTGAAGTACTCGACCCGGCGAATCTTCGCCACGGGCAGAGCGGCACAGAACGGGCACGAGGCCTGCGGGGTCAAGGCCAGCGTGGTGAGCCCCGAGACAGACCTCACACTTAGCGTGCAGGTCGCCGCTAGAAATGGAGCCCGTCTGGCAGGTCGGGCAGGGTCTGGCGTCGCTGGACATGGCTGGTAAGTCGTCTTCTGGATAATATGCTCTTCCAGGGATAATATTGCTCTTTAAGGAAGCTCTCAAGCTTGGCATGAAGAGAAAAAGGAGGTGAGCAGTGGGGTCACTGCGGTTATATACCACGAGGGGGCCCACTATTGGTGGGCGTACATTTTAGCTCTTCATGATTGGCTGATGTGGAGATCATCCTTCCAATAGCAGCTCGCTTAAGGGCTAAGACTAGACGAAATAGAACAAATGAGACAATGAATGAAGCATAACCTTGTATATTTTAAGAGCTTGACTAAGTGACTCAGAAGGGTGTGATGTCTAAGTTTCTAAACTAATTTGGCTGTTTGTTTGATGTAATTTAACAAATTAATATAAACCACTCTGATGCCATTGAAATAGCCTACGCTAAAGGATAGTGGAAGTTCTTGGAGATTCGGTCTGCAAGCGAAGCCGCCTTGGCAGAGCATGTGAGTGGGCTTTTGATGCATCTAAAGGCCCCCCTCAGATTATGCACGACTGGTCGGGGAGATATGTTTAGGTGGCTTCTGGGGGACACTTTCACGTCTGATAAGTTGGTGGTGGATTGAGCAATTAATAATTGATTGAAAAAAAGATGGTTCTTTAAGCCTACTAAAATTATTCCACTGAAAGATTTGGTTTAATCCCCCAAAGGATGGTAGTTTAGCATGAACTGTGAGGTTGTCTGGAGCTTGAAGCTCTGGCTGGAACTAGGGAAAATTGGAAGTGATTTAACTTTTAAAGAGCAAGTCACACCAAAATCAACTTTTTTCAAATGGATATTTATAAATTACATTTTTTAAAATTATTATTTATTTCATGTTTAACTAGCTCTAATGCACCTTACTGTTAAAAGCTCGTTTTAAATGAAAGTGTGTGTTTATTAGGGGTGAGCGAGTACACCACTATCTGTATCTTTATTAGGAGTTGTATGAACTAGTCAGTCGACTAGTCGACTTCACTGCTCTGTAGTGACTTTTTATGCCTTTCAGCGACTAGTCGCTGTCACGTGATAATGAGCGACAAGATGCAGTCCTCGGAAAAGACAGCAGGTGACGAGCCCCTGTGCATCAGGAGGCAACGCGCTGTGCCAGAGCGTCGATACTGACGCCTGCCGTAAAACGGACATTTAACCAAATTGTGACCTTTACCCTCTTGCAATTTAACCTTCCCCTCACCCCCATCCTAACCTTAACCAGCTTGCACATGCAAAGCTCTGATTGTTGACACGCTCCAGACATCTGCGTCCTGAGCACGGCCACAGTAACATTATCAAATCAGGTGTCGCCACCTCAAAAACAAATTTAACACGCGATCGTTCATGTCGGCTCATTTCCTTTTAGGTTTTCTGTCTTTTAATGTTTTATTTGTGCCTGATGCGTTTCGCTGCTGTGGATCGGGGCGCATCACCCTTGACCTCCAGTGACGCACCGATCACAAGGTGCGGCCGCCAAGCAGCGAGCACTCCGCTGTTTTTGTGGTCGGTAGATCTTTTAGAACTGCAGTTCAAAGGTAACTCATGAGGTGAATATATATGAACCCAGGTAGCAGTTTCTCTTTAGGACTGAGAGGAGATGCAGGAAGATAATAAACAGGCAGGACAGAAAAATAGTCAAATAAAAACAAGTTAGTTTTTGTACCTGCTGGTTGCAACAAACAGACACCATTGAAGGTAATCAGAAGTGAGGAACAGAAAATGAAATTATTATTTTAATGTTTAGAGCAGCAGGAACTCCGAGAGGCTGCAGGCGCACTGCGCATGGGGAGGGGGGAGAGAGCTGAAGCAGAGCAGTATAAATGCAGAAACTACCGCTGTTAAAAGAGATGTGTTTAACTTTGAAAATGTGGGTGCAATTTTAATTGTCAAAAACTCCAGCGAACCCCCCCCCCCCCCCCCACGCCGCTTCAGGTGTATGAGTCATTAACGACTAGTCAAAGTCGACTCGATTTTCATTACTTGACAGTCGACTTAAAAAAAAATTAAGTCGTGCAACCCCTAATCTGTATCTGTTCAACCATCTAAATTATCTGTATCTGTACTCAGAGTGGGCGTGGCCTAACCCTGAAGTGGGTGTAGTTTAACCGGAAGTGGGTGTGGTTTACATCAATACATTATTTTAAGTCTGATCAGAAGTTGCTATGTGTATTGTTTTGAAAACTATTTACAGAGCAGCCTCAGAGTTGAGATAAAAATTTTTTTGATCACAATAGTAAAGGAACTTTTACAGAACAAGTTTTTCAATAAAATCAGAACATTAATATTTAAGTGCATGAATTAAGAGAGAGAGAGAAGAAAAGATCTTTTCTATAGCGCCTCAAGATAAAAATCACGAGTCGCTTCACAAAAACAAAACATGTAAAATAGAAAAAATAATTTAGAAAATGATTAAAATATATTTAAAAATGAGCAAAAGATAGACAATTGTGATTAAAAAACGTAAATAAAGAGAGAGTGAATAGGAAAGAGGGAGTGGATCCTGAGGAAGAGGAGAGAGAGGGAAAAAAAAACGACCGGAGCGGAGGCAGTGACTGACGCAGCACGAGCCGTTTTCAGCTCTGTCTTGTCAAATGCACCATGTACGTTACAAAAAAGTAACTTTAAATATATTTAAAGTAACTTTAAAAACAAGCAAACCGAAGAAAACCTAGGGAAAACAGAAGAAATGCGAACAGTGAAGCAAGCACAGAGAGATCTGCTACTGTCTGTATGTGTGCGTGGATGGACCGGACGCGGACTGAGCTGTGAGCTCCCGGCTGCAGAGTTTTGTGTGTAGGGAGGGGCGGGCGCTCTATTTGACTAGCCAGTCACAGAGTGTGAAGACAGTCCGTTACCCAATGAGGATTTTCCTTCAGCACGACTACAGATATTTACGAGTTTTACTCATTTCATGCTCGTACTCGTCAAAAATGCTTTATTCGTACTGGACATAGGCGTCATTTTAACCGGGGATGCCGGAGACATGTCCCCGGCAAAATTTGTGATTGGCAACTGTGTCCCCCCCCCCCCCCCCCCCCACTTTCAAAAAAGCCTGCTGATGAGGATTTTTGTTTTACCAGCTCAGATCTTATCAGGGGTCGGCAACCTGTTCCCATCAAAGAGCCATTATTACCCATTTCCCACGGTAATTTTGGACGGACCTTAATAAGCAGTGACTTAAGTGAAGCAGGCAGGTCGCGCTAGAAAATTTCGTTTAAAAAGACGTCATAAATGTGTTCCCCCGTCATTTTTATTTATAAAATATGAAGTAAAAACTCACAATTTAATTTTCATTCATTTGTCATTAATATTTAGTCTACAACCGTGCGTTAAGTGGACCATCTTCCAGTAAAAGCAAAGCATCCAGCTCACCTCTCCAAACGCGTAAAATGTGCATCAGCCGCTAGTTAGGCACGCCGCGCGCACCGTCAGCTATGTCAGTCCAGACAAGAGCAGAGCAACTAGAGAAAGAATAGAGGATAACTGTGTCTGGATGTGGATGGAGATTACATTTTACAGCAGCCTGATCATCATTTAAATATGTAAACCATCACCTGTCTTCTAGTCCACGCTATCAGCATTATTTTAATTGGTGTGTGTGTGTGTGTGTGTGTGTGTGTGTGTGTGTGTGTGTGTGTGTGTGTGTGTGTGTGTGTGTGTGTGTTTTCCACATCAAACACTGGTCTAACCAACCAGACCAGCGTGTCCAGTAACACATTCATGTTACAATTAAACAGTTTCACTTCATGTAGGCTAGGAACGTTTCACCTGCCGTGGCCCGACCGCTTCTGCTCCATATAAACTTTGTGCGTGATCAAATGTCTCTACAGGTGCTCTCTGAGCTGAAGAGGCTATTCTGCCTCAGACTGGATGCGTCATGCGTGTCCACATTAGAGACGGGAACAAGCGCCGCCCAGCCAAAGTCTCACAATTTCATAAAAAGAACATTTTTCCAAGTGACACATCCCTCAGAGAGACCGGGTTTCCAGGTCGCCTCAGTGGGAGGAAATCCTATCGCATGCACCATGGTGCCGCGCCGCGAACCCCTCTGCAGATCCCCAGCTCACTGTCCACCGTGGGCGCTCATAAGGTCCACAGCGAGCTGAAGATGTGGAGAGGGGCCCGGAGCGCATCGCAGAACCAGAGCGCACGCGGGAAGACTCCTCCGACTGAAGCGAGACTTGTCACTTAGAAAATGTTCCCTGATTACGAAACATTGGCCGAACAGCACCCGCTCCCGTCTCCAATGTGGCAACACATCCAGGAGCCGTCTGAGAAGCCCAGAATCTCACATCCTCGTCAGCTCATGAAGCGCCTATGATTACACACAAGCGTGACGCGTCAACCCGGTCTCACAGTAAGACCGGGTTGGACCTGTTCAGGTTTACGCAGACAATCTTTACATTTAGAATTGGCTTACAGATGTAAAATTAATGCAGTAAAATAAAAAGCATTTTATTTAAATATCCATTCATTATTTTACAAGCACAGAGAGCCGCATCAGATGGATGGAAGAGCCGCATGCGGCTCCAGAGCCTCGGGTTGCCGACCCCTGTGCTAGCCTACTTTATTGTCCCCAGCAATTTTTAAACCCCACTCAAGTGTATGGTTATTGTCCCCAGCAATTCTGAAAACAAACTGACGCCCTTGGTACCGGATACTCGTTTCAGATGAGTATGCGGCTCATAGTGTTTATATACCTTTATGGACATGAACAAAAACAGGAAATATATTAATTGAAATTTATTTTATTAATAAAACAAATATTAATAACTGAGGCCCAGAGCAGGGAAAACTCATTCAAAGGCACATTCTTCTGGAAACTCCTGACAATAGCACAAGAGGAGACCCACCTGCTGACACCAGAGGATCACCTACGACCAAGAGAACAGCTGGTATCAGTGAATAATGAAATCAGGGCAATTTTAGTGGGATGTTTGTAATTTGTGTAACATAAAGGGAAACATTTCAGAATAATATCTTCAGAGGTTATTTTTGTAACTTTCTCTGCATCGGACAGTAACTTTAGCCCTGGGCAAGTGGCCGTGAGAGCTGCTATCCAGCACGTTTCAGTGGTTTCCATGCTTTTACATGAAAGATTAGCTGTTCTGCAGCTCAGCTATTTGCTTCTGATTAAAATCAGGTGTGTTGAAGCAGATAAATCTCTAAAACATGCTGGATAACAGCTCTCTAGGTCCGTGGAGCCGACCTCTGCAGCTAATCTAATGCTACGGCTAAAGGCTACCTACCATTCAGAGCTGGTTCTGCTGGGTCGGCTCCAGTAGTTTCAGGCAACTCACAAGCTAAAAACATTAAGGCTTGGGTCCACTTGTCTCCTCCAGATAGACTTGGTCCCTTTCTTCTCGATTGTCTGGGTGAGGAGGGGGAGAAACGTCCTCCACTTCTAACGACTGCTCAGAGTGAACAAAGCTAGCTTCACCTCATTACCCATCTGTCTTCGTCACTGCCGCGGCTCCGCCCTCTCGGTCCGCCAAGCAACGCCTACTAATGTTGCATTTTTCAAAATTGATATGTGGGTGGAGACAGACTCTGAGGCAGTGTTGACAATCCCTTTAATGAATGGTTGTTCATAAACTCTGACCAAGGCCGGATTATAATATGAGCAAACTGGGCACAGGCCCAGGGGCCCACAGCCACAAGGGGGCCTATGCGAGTAGCAGTCTTTTTTTTCTTTTTTTTTTCGTGCAGCAGTCTTGAAGTTGGAGAAAAAAGTTGACAAGTAATTAAACTTGCGCCCACATTTTCTAAGTTAACACACATTTCTTTTAACAACGGTAGTTTTTGCATCTTTACTGCCTGCTTCAGCTCTCTCCCACCTCCCCCTGCGCAGCGGCCGCAAATTCACTGATGCGCCTGCAGCCTCTCAGAGTTCCTGCTGATCTAAACATTGAAAGAATAATTTCATTTTCTGTTCCTCACTTCAAGGTGAAGGTCACATTTATTTCTAAAGCACACTTATTATTGCTTCCGCAACCCAAAGTGCTGTACAACACAGAAGATAAAATCGCAAACAAGTATAACTAAAAACCATAAAAATCAGCAAGTTAGGATAAAAACAGCATTTCATCACACAATTAGAAAATCAATAAAAATGAGAAAGAATGACAATGACAAATAAAATCATCCTACAGAAAAGCCAGGTTGAATAAATGAGTTTTAAGCAAGGACTTAAAGACATCCAGACTTTGTGAGGTCCTGATCTGCAGAGGAAGACTGTTCCAGAGTGTAGGACCGGCCACAGAAAAAGCCCTATCTCCTCTCGTCTTTAGGCGAGCCTTTGGAACTGATAATAAAAACTGTGAGCCCGACCGCAAATTCCTGGCAGGAGTGTAAGGTAACAATAAATCATCTATATAAGGAGCCATACCATAAAGTGATTTATAAACAAAAAGCACCTTCTGATTACCTTCAATGGTGTCTGTTTATTGCAACCACCAGGAACAAAAACAAATTTGTTTTTATTTGACTATTTTTCTGTCCTGTCTATTAGCTTCTTGCATCTCCTGTCAATCCTAAAGAAAAATTGCTACCCGGCTTCATATTTTCACCTCATGAATTACGTTTGAATTGCAGTTCTAAAAGATCTACCGACCGCAAAAATAGCGGAGTGCACACCAGCTGCACCAGTGCAGAGAAGTCTCCGGAGGATGAAACAGGTGATGCGCTCGCTCCACAGCAGCGGAACACATCAGACACAAATAAAAGACAGAAAGCACGAAAGGAAATGAGCCGACATGAACGATCGCGTGTTTAATTTGTTTTTGAGAGGACAGAGGAAGAATGACATATGAGTGAGGCACAATAGGAAAATCATCAGGTATGAGTGTTTGTGATTAGGTTATAAAACTATTTTGAACTGGGGGTAACTGCTTTTGTATCAACATAAGTAAGCGAGTTTTAATAGTAACGATGTTATGAAATGTCTAAAAAGTGCTACTGGGTGACAGTAATGTTGTGTAGGCCGGGTGGGGTGGGGGCAGGGCCCTAAGCACATTGTGCCCAGGGGCCCCTGCAATGATAATCCGACCCTGCCTGCAATGATAATCTGTTCCTGCCTGCAATGATAATCCGGCCCTGACTTTGACCAACCAGATCTGAGAAATTTGTATAGGTGTTTACCACGACCCTCAGACGTCACATTCCTCAGGCACTCCGAAGAGGCTTATTCCACTTAATGTGAAGTAATTTTGTCAAACATAAATTAGTTATTATACTGATATTAACCCTTTGGTGCATAATGGTCACTACAGTGGACAGGTACTCCTAAAGATGAATGAAAAAAATTGTTTAAAAAATCATGGTTGAAGATTTCATAATTCATGCATCAGAGGGTTAATATGTGAATTTAAATAATAATAATTTATGGAAATCGAGTAGATTCATTTGGTGTATTTAAGATCTGAAATAAGTGATGAATTAATAAACATTTATGTTGATTAATTATGTACTGTGAAGCAGTAAAGACGTAAAATCTTTGTAGATAAAACAGAACATGATTGTACACAACCTATAGAGTGAAAGAAATTATTTTATGAAACAAATTAAGAATAATTTTATTAAATGAGTAAAGTCTCTTCTCCTGAAGGACATTGTAGCTTGCAGCTCCTTGTAAATGTAACAACTTTAGAAAATAGGATTTTTTTTTTTCACGATTGTTATGAAACTTCACCAAAACCTGATTGGTATTAATGAATCTTTGTTTTGGTTCACGTTTGATAGGCTTCTTGTTGTTTAATGTCCTTAGTTTTAATTTTGGTACAGTCGCTTTAAGAATGTGCTCTATGAACCAAGCCCCCATAATTCAATTCAATTCAAAATTCAATCCAAAAATACTTTATTAATCCCAGAGGGAAATTAAAGTTTCAGTACACACAATTCTGAGATCAGACATACATACATAGACACATGACAAGAATTGGTGACTGTGGTCATTCGCAACCCAAGTCGCGCTACCATAATAGATCAAGAGGGTTTACATGAGGATAGAGTCAGGGGAGGGAAAAAAGGCACTTTAGAGTTACCCTCCACAGAGAGGGTAGATTTGCTATGCAAAAAAACACCTCAGACAGAAATGCACACAGACTTCAGACATTACACTACATAAGTGTCCACTAGGTGGGGAGGTAGGGTTAGGACTCTCCTCACTTCAGTGCGTGCAGCCACATAGGGCAGCACTCATCACCTCTGTTTGGACAGGGGAAGGAGGTATTTGGGTTAGAGAGCACAATGTCTCCTAGATACGGTTCCACGGCCTTCACCGGTCACAGTTCCACCCAGGCTGGGATAGGGAGAAGAGTTACCATAGTGATGGCAACATTCCACATTTCTTCTGAGGGGAGAGTTATCACTTCAGCCTCACAGGCTCTAAGTGCACCAGATTCAGATAAAAATTGTTTTGGGGACAGACAGAGATACTTTCCTCCCTGCCTTAATATTCTGTTAGTCTACAACCCATCGAGATCCATTAATGGCGTAATTAATGTATCCCAATCCATGCTGATCTGTCAACTCGCTCCTTGATGGTATCCACCTTTTGTGCCAGAGCCTAAATCTCAGCCAAAGTTAAGCTTTTGACTCATCTCGACAATTATATGAGTTTGTGCATTCACAGCACGATGCATCCCATCCCTGAGCTCCGAGATTGAGCCAATATAATATATGAAACATGAGGAAGTATGGGTTTTTCTGTGCCAAAGGTTGTATTTGCCCGGCTGGGTCAAAGCTGGGTCACCAGCAACTTTCACCCATAGATAAAGTCAAGTCAAGTCAAGTCAACTTTATTTATATAGCACTTTATAACAGCATAAAAGCTGACCAAAGTACTTAACAAGACAAAACAAACAGAATTTCCTCAAAAATTCTAAAAACAAGATAAAAAGTTCATCACAAGGTAAAATCATGATAAAACAAACATATCAAACTGACATGAAAGCTACTAAAAACAGATGCATTCTCAAACTGAATTAAAAGCAACTGAGAACAGATGAGTCTTTAAGAGTGATTTAAAACCCGACAGTGATGAAACCATCCTAATCTGAATCGGGAGTGCATTCCACAACCTTGGAGCTGCTACTGACGAAGCTCTATCACCCCTGAGCTTTCTCTTTGTTCTCGGCACTTCCAGGAGAAACTGGTCGGCTGACCTCAGTGACCGAGACGGGGAGAAAGTTACTAAAAGCTCACACAGATACTGCGGAGCAAGGCCATGTACAGCTCTAAAAGCCAGTAAAAGAACCTTGTACTGGACCCTATAAACCACAGGCAGCCAGTGCAACGAAGCTAAAATTGGGGTGATGTGCTCCCTCTTTCTCGAACCCGTCAATAGGCGTGCTGCTGCATTTTGCACCATTTGAAGACGGAACAGGTGAGACTGAGGAAGACCAAGGTACAGTGCGTTACAATAGTCTAGACGTGATGTAATTAACGCGCGAATCACCGTCTCAAAGTCATGACTTGAGAGCAGACGCTTAACCTTGGCAATCCTCCTTAACTGATAAAAACTGGCTTTGGTGACGGCACTGATTTGCTTTTCCATAAGCAGATCACTGTCAAGCCGGACTCCCAGACTGGTCACTACAGGTTTCAAGAAAAGGGCTAGTGGACCAAGGTCAGCAGAACATGGCCCACTGGACACACTAGGACTAAAAAGCATGACCTCAGTCTTGTCATTATTAAAATGTAAAAAATTTGCAGACATCCAGGTTTTAACCTCATCTAGGCAGTCCAGAAGAGGATCCAAAGAATTGGGTAGGCCACGTTTAATGGGAATATAAACCTGGGTGTCGTCTGCATATAGATGAAAAGAACATCCATGTTTTGTAAAAATAGAACCCAGAGGTAGCAAATACAGAGAGAACAATAACGGACCCAGTACCGATCCTTGTGGAACCCCGCAAACTAGAGGTGAGGGAGATGACGTGAAGCCACCTAATGACATACAAAACGACCTCTCAGCCAAATAGGACTTAAACCAGTCCAAAGCAACTCCTCGAATCCCAACAGACTCTGCTAACCGTGAAATCAGGAGACTGTGATCCACGGTGTCAAAGGCAGCAGACAAATCCAACTGTACCAGAACCACTAAATCCCCAGAGTCAGTAGCTAAAAGAATGTCGTTTAAGACCCTGAGCAATGCAGTCTCTGTGCTATGTCCCTTCTTAAAACCTGACTGGAATTTTTCACAAATATCATTTGCATGCAAAAACTCCGTCAATTGCAAATACACCACCTTTTCCAGAACCTTTGAAAGGAATGGAAGTTTTGAAATAGGCCTGTAATTAGACACAGTAGAGGGGTCAAGACTGGGCTTCTTAAGTAGTGGCTGAACAACAGCATGTTTCCAAGATTCTGGAACCACACCAGATGACAGGCTACTATTAACCATGTTAAGAACCCAAGGACCCACGGAGGAAAAAACCTCCTTAAAGAGGCGGGGAGGAATCACATCAGTAGGAGAACCTGAGGGTTTTAAGGGTTCCACGATCTCCCACAGGCACTCCAGTGTCAGTGGTTCAAATTGACAAAAAGTTGAAGGGCAGCATCCTGCAGCAACCTGGAGAGGAGATGCCGGTATCTGAGCTCTGATGTTCACTATTTTATCGATAAAAAATGTCAAAAATGATTCACACAGCCCCTGGGAGATCTCAATTTCTGCAGGTTGGTCGACATTTAGGACGTTATGTAACACGTGGCTTACTGCAGGCAGACTGAATGATATCTGAGAAATATTTCCTCCTTTCCTCCATCACCACAGCCTGATAGCAATGAAGAGCATTTCTTAACATCTGGAAAGAAATCATTAGTCTGTCCTTTTTCCATTTCCTCTCAACCATTCGACATTTCCTTCTTGCATTGCGCGTGGACTCATTTATCCACGGCTCACATTTAGCCCTGGGTTTCCTGAGCTGCAACGGGGCCACTGAGTCCATAACAGTGTTGCAGCAATCATGGAACTGTGAGCTAAGTTCATTTATGTTGTCAGAAAAGGACTCCAGGTTGTTAGAAATCATATCATAAAGACCTGAGCCGCCAGCAAGTCTGACGAATTTCACAACATCGAACACCTGCAGCTTCGGAAGAAGGACTTCTCACACACCCTAGTCATAACAAAGTCTTAAACTTTCTTCATTATTAAAGTTAAATAATCATTTGATCACTTTGCTCATTGTAAATGTATTTTAATCAAAGGAATGATTATCATGCTTTGGGTAATCATAATGAACTATAATGAATCAATACTTAATTAAATAATGTTGAAGATGTTCAGCGATGACCTTCACACTCGCTCACACAGGTCTGGATTCACAGTAACTCCAAAACACATTTGCTCTGATGCACAAGTTTGCTTTGGGAAGAGAAGTGGTTTTTTTTTTTATCTTTATTTAACATTTTCCTTTATCTCAACATACAAAACCAACAAAAAACACAACGAACACAAGGGGGCACTGTAACATCCTACAAAAAGGAAAAGAAAACGGGAGAAAAAAGTTATCTCACTAAATGAATTACACCACCATTTCCCTGTAAACTATCCATTTTGTCCAGTATTTATAGTATAGATGGCCTCGGAGGCGTAAGAAAAAGGTCAGCTTTTCCATCAAATGGATATCCTCCACAATGTCCAGCCAGTCTTTTATCCTAGGTGGGTCTTCTTTGAGCCAGGACCGTGTAACGGCCTTCTTATATGCCAGAACCAAAATTTTAAAGAGGTACAAGTCCCGGGCCTCAGTCCCTTCATTCGTTACCAGTCCCAGCAGCACGATCTTAGGGTCTATAGGGACGTCTCTGCCGAGTATCCTTCCACAGATCTGTAAGATAGAGTCCCTCATCTGCTGTAGCTTTGGGCATAGCCAAAACAGGTGAGAGTGATCTGCTTTTTGATGTCCGCACTTTCTCCAGCACAACCCCATAGTTCCTTGTTGTTTGCTAATAATCTGGGGCGTAATAAAAAATCTTACTAAGCTCTTCCATCCAAAAGTCCTCCATCTTTTAGAATTTGTAGATGTCTGTTGAGTCATACACATTGAAACCCATTCCCCCTCTGTGATCTCCACACCCAACTCTTTTTCCCATCTTGTTTTAATATACAATGTGTTGTTCCTCCTTTGTTCCTGCAGTCCTCTATACAATTTAGATACAGTTTTACTTGGTAGGCACTTATAGGCCTCTCTGAAAATCTTTATAATGGCATTATCTCCGGTAGGTATATTCTTCTTTATTTCCGTGTTATAAAAATGTCTGACTTGAAAGTATTTAAATAAGTCTCTGTGCTCGAGTTTGTACTCTTTTCTCAATTTGTCAAATGTTTTAAAGGTGTTTCCTTCTACGCATTGACATATTGCCAGTAGTCCTCTGTCTCTCCAACTTAAAAAAAGTGGGTCAATTTTTCCTGGTTGGGAGCTAAGATTCACAGACGGCCAAATCAACAGCTTTGAAACACTCGTCAAGTTGTATCTACCCTTAATCCTCTTCCATATTATTAAAGCGTCCTCAACTATAACACCTCCATCTTTCTCTGAAGTAATTTTGCCCCCCAGACGTGTGTGGGGTTGGCGACGCCCCTGCTTTAGTTCTATGTGCCTCCATCTAGCTTCCACTTCTGAGGAACACCAACAAACCATATATCTCATTTGAGAAGCATAATAATATCCCCTCAGGTCCGGGAGCGCGAGGCCGCCATGTTTTTTGTCTAATTGAAGGGTCTTGAATTTTATTCGCGGTCTAGCCCCTGACCACATAAATCTCGAGATCAGCCTATCCCAGGCAGAAAATTGGGAGTCTGCAATTCTTATAGGCAGGGACATAAACAGAAACAGAAATCTTGGGAGAATATTCATCTTAACTATATCTAATCTGTCTGTAAAATCCAGCAGAAGCCTTCCCCAGCATCTCAAATCATCCTGTATGGAGTTAATCATTTTATCAAAATTAAGCCTCTCCAGGTTGGCCAGATCGCGGGATACGACCACCCCCAGATATTTTAGCTTCTTAGAATCCCAGTTCATCTTATAATCGTTTCTTATGGCTTTGCTGGGAGAGTAATTGAAGGTTAAGACTTGTGTCTTGGTGATGTTCAGCTGGTATCCAGATAATTCTCCAAACTCTGTTAGGGTCTTCATCAACTTGGGGAGGGTCGTATCAGGATTGCGAAGATAGATAATGATGTCATCCGCGAAAAGGCCTATTTTGTGTTCAGTATTCGCTATGGTAACGCCTTCCAGTGCTGCGTTCTGCCTGATTGCTTGCGCTAGTGGTTCTATAAATAACGCAAAAAGGGATGGGCTAAGGCAGCATCCCTGGCATGTTCCCCTATGCAATTGAAAAGTATTAGTCAGGTGGCCATTTAATTTAACTCTGGCTGTTGGTCTGTCATAAAGGGCTTGCATGCATCTGATAAACAAATCATTGAAACCTAGGCGTTCTAAAACTTTAAACAGAAAACTCCAGCTGACGCGGTCAAAAGCTTTCTCTGCATCAAGACTAACCAGAACCATTCTTAGCTTTTGCCTATTTGCCTGATCAATGATGTGGAGTGTTCGTCTTACACTGTCGTGGGACTGGCGACCTTTAATAAAACTGGTTTGATCCTCATGAACCAATTCTATCATGTAATATTCCAGTCTCTTGGAGATTATGGAGGTAAATAATTTATAATCTACATTTAATATAGAAATTGGTCGGTAAGATTCGCAATATTCTGGATTTCTTCCTTCTTTCGGGAGGGCTGTAATTATCGCCTCCCTCCCTGCTTTATTCAGTGTCCAATTAAAAGATTCTAATAATATCTCAGCTAGCTCCTCCTTAAAGATCTTGAACCACTCGTTCGGGAACCCGTCGCTGCCCGGGCTTTTATTAGATTTAAGGCTTCCTATTGCTTTATCTAACTCTTTTCATGTAATCGGTGCTGTCAACGCTTTGTTTTGATTTAATCCTAGTGTAGGCAAATCTAGGGCAGACAGATAACTATTGATTTCATCTCCATTGACTTGTTTTGGGGGTGTATATAACGATTTATAGAATTCTTCAAAAACCTTATGGATTTTACCTTCTTCATGAATTGGCTTGTCTGTTAGCGGGTCCCTAATTTTATTTACTGAATGCTTCACTTGCTGTTTTCTAATACGTCTGGCAAGTTTCCTAGTGGCCTTTGGGCCTGTTTCGTAGAATGTTTACTTTAAGAACCTTAATTTTTTCTCTAGCTCTTCTTGTATCACTTAATTTATTCTATCCTTGGTTTCTCTAATTTGTTCTGCTAACTTAGTGTCATTGAAGTTCTGCTGTCCTTTCAGTTCCAGGTTTTTAAGTTGGTTTTCCAGTAGGTTGTATTTTTCTCTCTTTATTTTTTTCAGGTGCGCAGTTCTTGAGATCAGTTTCCCTCTCATGACTGCTTTAACTGTGTCCCATACCATTATTGCGTTTACCTCTCCATCATTGTTATCCATTACACATTCTGTAATTTCCCTTTTTATCTCCTTTATTCTAGATTCGCTATTAAGAATTCCCACACTGAGGTGCCATACAGTAGCTCTGCGTTCGGTCAACAGTCTAACAGTTAAATAGATAGTGTTATGGTCTGAGAGATCAGCTGTTCCAATTGTGCATTCCCTTACTTTGCTCCTATCAATCACATTCATTAAAAACAAATCAATCCTTGAATGTACTTTATGTGTTGACGAATAATGGGTGTAATCTCTTTCTTTTAGGTGGAAGTCCCACCATACATCAAACATATCCATTTCTCTGATTAGGATATTAAGATCCTTAGACCTGTTGGTTTTCTGTGTTTTGTTGCTTGTCGTGTCCTGGCTGAAATTTAAAATAGTGTTCCAGTCCCCTCCACAGACTAAAACTCCCTCACTTTTGGCCATTATGATGTCAAAAAATGCTTTCAGAAAATTCTTGTCACTCTCAGGGGGCACATAGATATTAACTAGAGTAATCACAACGTTATGAATTCTCCCTTTAACAATAATGAATCTGCCCTCCTTGTCAACCGTTTCAGATATTAGTTCAAAGCTTAGTAAATTTGAAATCAATATAGCCACCCCCCTTTTTCTGGTATTCTTACAAGAGCTGTAAAATGTGTTTAGATATCCAAATGCCTTGAGCTTTTCGTGTTCTTGCTTAGACATATGGGTCTCCTGCAAAAAGGCTACCTGAGTTCCCTCTTTTTTAAACTTAGTTAGGACCCTTTTCCTTTTTATTGGGCTACTCAGGCCATTAACATTCAAAGAAACAATTTTAAGATTACCCGACATACCTATTGATCAGGAGCTTGATTTTTACAGTGTCCCCAACTAATATACAATGAACAGAAAAAAACAGAAAAAACAACCTCACTGAACTGGCTTCCAACCGAAGGGGGAGCGTTCGTTCCTCCCTTCCAGCCCCGCTGGCGGGCCGAGGGTTGATCCTCTCAACCGGAGAGGGCCCTCTGTGGACGGGGCGCGTGCGAAAAGACGTATCCATCCAACGAGTCCAACGTGTGGTGAAAAGCCACCACTCCCCCACAACTGGTGGTCAGGAAAAAGAGAAACAGGTCCAAAAGTCCTCTTGTCGAATTAAACAGCTCCGCCCGATCTTACTTTAGTGATTCCCTCTGGAATCCTTGCAGCCTGGTCCTCGCCCTCTGAGCCGCTGTCGATCCGCCGCCGCTCACCGTCTGCCATCCCAATCGCTCCCAGAGGCGGAGTCCCGCGTCAGCCTCTCCCACGGTCGTTCCCGGTGATTCATCCACCTTGAGTCCCCGTCTCATCAGCTCCTTGTAAGCTTCTTGGGGACTTGAATATGTGCGCATCCCTGACTCCCAGTGGATTTTCATGTTAGTGAAAGGAGTTTGAAAGCGTATGCCTTTCTCTTTAAGTGTCTTTTTTATAGCGAGATATTCTTTGCGTCTTTTAACAACCTCTGGAGCGTAATCATGATCAAAGCGAATCACGGCGGTGCCCTCTTGTATCCTTCCTTTCTTCCATATCTCTCGTAGAACTGTCTCCTTCGTGGAGAACTCTAAAAAGTTAGCAATGATGGCTCTTGGCGGGGCTCCTGGCGGTGGTTTACTTGTCAAGGCTCGGTGTGCGCGCTGGATTTTAAGGTCCAGCGTCTCCGGTAGTTGCAACTTTTTCCGCAACAGGCTTTCAATAAACTTCGATGCAGATTCCCCCTCTTCTCCCTCCGGTACTCCAAAGACTCGAATGTTATTTCTTCTGGATCGTGATTCGAAGTCGAGCACTTTGAGCTGCAGTTTCTCCTGGTGCTGAAGGCATTTACACAGTGCCTCCGTTGCCTCCTCGGCCCAGCTCTCCGCCTGAGTCACTCGAGTTTCCGCTTCCTCCATTCGCCGAGAAAGGCCTTGCACCTCCACAGAGATATTATCTAGTTTACCGCTGAGTTCTTGTCCCAGCTGGATAAAATCTTGTTTCAATCTGGAATTATCGCTCTTTAGATCCGTTCTCATATCTTCTATTGCCTTCAGCACACCCGCGGTTTCCGTTCCTTGTAGGTCGAGGCCGCTAGCTTGGCTAGGAGCGGCCGCTGCTTCGTTCTCTGAGGCGGTCGTTTCCTGGGTTTTAGACATTTTCGCCTGTTTCCTTATACCTGTCGTAGTTCTTCTCCCTTTCATCTACAGTGTTGGTGGTGAAAAATTGAGGTATCGAGTTAATTGAAAGGGATTTTCCGCGATTTGGTGGGAGAGTAGTAACTGCGCGACTTGCTACTCCATGCGCTCACCCGGAAGTCCCGGGAAGAGAAGTGGTTTTTGGTAAGTTAGTGAGTTTGAGAGAGACAACGAGAGAGAGCGGACGTGCTGAAAAAACGCCAACGAGGAACGGAGCCCTGCCGCCCCCCCCCCCCCCCCACGCTATTTCTGTCAAGCCAGACAGAATAGCTGAAATGCAACCGCTAACGCAGACTCGTCCCAGAGTCTTTGATTTCTGAGTAATTTAAACTTGAGAAAGCGCATCTGCTAAACGCTTCATCAACGTGTACCGAGGTAAACTCTGGACTGGACCGTCAGCACACCTTCATCTTCTCTGCCAGCCAAGGTGTCACCTGGATGAACATCCTCCTGTGACGTCCGGATCTAAAAGAGGGTCCTAAGGTCGGTGACGCAGAACACAATAGATAGCGTTCTGATGCAATTTTTCTAATAAGAACTAAGTTTAATTCAAACCATCATTTTTCACTCAGATTCACCTTTTCTCTCCCTGAAGCAATCTCATACACATGCATGCATGCATTCATAATTCCATCATTCTCAAATCTTAGCACATCCAACACAAGGTCTATTTGTGCAAGCTTAAAATATCAACTGTTAAAGATTGTCCAACAAGGTTGCCAATGTTGATTATTTTTCCTATGATTGTCATTTCAAATCATTAGTTTAAATTGAAGAATTAAAACTCTTAAATTTCAAACTTGTCTTTTCATTGAACTGAAACACAGACACACGGATATGATCGTCAGTTTATCGATGAAAACAACCTTTGAGTCTTCTTATCTCTATAAAATTTGGTTATTAATTTCTCGTCTCGTCTCGTCTCGTCTTCCTCCGCTTATCCGGGTCCGGGTCGCGGGGGCAGCATCCCAACTAGGGCCGTCCTCTCCCCGGCCTTGTCCACCAGCTCCTCCGGCAGGACCCCAAGGCGTTCCCGGACCAGATTGGAGATGTAACCTCTCCAACGTGTCCTGGGTCGACCCGGGGGCCTTCTGCCGGCAGGACATGCCCGAAACACCTCCCCGGGGAGGCGTCCAGGAGGCATCCTGACCAGATGCCCAAACCACCTCAACTGGCTCCTTTCGATCCGGAGGAGCAGCGGTTCTACTCCGAGTCCCTCCCGAATGTCCGAGCTCCTCACCCTATCTCTAAGGCTGAGCCCGGCCACCCTACGGAGGAAACTCATTTCGGCCGCTTGTATCCGCGATCTCGTTCTTTCGGTCATTACCCAAAGCTCATGACCATAGGTGAGGATTGGGACGTAGATCGACCGGTAAATTGAGAGCCTGGCTTTCTGGCTCAGCTCCCTCTTCCCCACGACAGATCGGCTCAGCGTCCGCATCACTGCAGACGCCGAACCAATCCGCCTGTCGATCTCCCGATCCCTCCTACCCTCACTTGTGAACAAGACCCCGAGATACTTAAACTCCTTCACTTGAGGTAGGACCTCTCCCCCGACCCGGAGGTGGCAAGCCACCCTTTTCCGGTCGAGAACCATGGTCTCAGATTTGGAGGTGCTGATCCTCATCCCAGCCGCTTCACATTCGGCCGCGAACCTACCCAGCAAGAGCTGAAGGTCAGAGCCTGATAGCAATGAAGAGCATTTCTTAACATCTGGAAAGAAATCATTAGTCTGTCCTTTTTCCATTTCCTCTCAACCATTCGACATTTCCTTCTTGCATTGCGCGTGGACTCATTTATCCACGGCTCACATTTAGCCCTGGGTTTCCTGAGCTGCAACGGGGCCACTGAGTCCATAACAGTGTTGCAGCAATCATGGAACTGTGAGCTAAGTTCATTTATGTTGTCAGAAAAGGACTCCAGGTTGTTAGAAATCATATCATAAAGACCTGAGCCGCCAGCAAGTCTGACGAATTTCACAACATCGAACACCTGCAGCTTCGGAAGAAGGACTTCTCACACACCCTAGTCATAACAAAGTCTTAAACTTTCTTCATTATTAAAGTTAAATAATCATTTGATCACTTTGCTCATTGTAAATGTATTTTAATCAAAGGAATGATTATCATGCTTTGGGTAATCATAATGAACTATAATGAATCAATACTTAATTAAATAATGTTGAAGATGTTCAGCGATGACCTTCACACTCGCTCACACAGGTCTGGATTCACAGTAACTCCAAAACACATTTGCTCTGATGCACAAGTTTGCTTTGGGAAGAGAAGTGGTTTTTTTTTTTTTATCTTTATTTAACATTTTCCTTTATCTCAACATACAAAACCAACAAAAAACACAACGAACACAAGGGGGCACTGTAACATCCTACAAAAAGGAAAAGAAAACGGGAGAAAAAAGTTATCTCACTAAATGAATTACACCACCATTTCCCTGTAAACTATCCATTTTGTCCAGTATTTATAGTATAGATGGCCTCGGAGGCGTAAGAAAAAGGTCAGCTTTTCCATCAAATGGATATCCTCCACAATGTCCAGCCAGTCTTTTATCCTAGGTGGGTCTTCTTTGAGCCAGGACCGTGTAACGGCCTTCTTATATGCCAGAACCAAAATTTTAAAGAGGTACAAGTCCCGGGCCTCAGTCCCTTCATTCGTTACCAGTCCCAGCAGCACGATCTTAGGGTCTATAGGGACGTCTCTGCCGAGTATCCTTCCACAGATCTGTAAGATAGAGTCCCTCATCTGCTGTAGCTTTGGGCATAGCCAAAACAGGTGAGAGTGATCTGCTTTTTGATGTCCGCACTTTCTCCAGCACAACCCCATAGTTCCTTGTTGTTTGCTATTAATCTGGGGCGTAATAAAAAATCTTACTAAGCTCTTCCATCCAAAAGTCCTCCATCTTTTAGAATTTGTAGATGTCTGTTGAGTCATACACATTGAAACCCATTCCCCCTCTGTGATCTCCACACCCAACTCTTTTTCCCATCTTGTTTTAATATACAATGTGTTGTTCCTCCTTTGTTCCTGCAGTCCTCTATACAATTTAGATACAGTTTTACTTGGTAGGCACTTATAGGCCTCTCTGAAAATCTTTATAATGGCATTATCTCCGGTAGGTATATTCTTCTTTATTTCCGTGTTATAAAAATGTCTGACTTGAAAGTATTTAAATAAGTCTCTGTGCTCGAGTTTGTACTCTTTTCTCAATTTGTCAAATGTTTTAAAGGTGTTTCCTTCTACGCATTGACATATTGCCAGTAGTCCTCTGTCTCTCCAACTTAAAAAAAGTGGGTCAATTTTTCCTGGTTGGGAGCTAAGATTCACAGATGGCCAAATCAACAGCTTTGAAACACTCGTCAAGTTGTATCTACCCTTAATCCTCTTCCATATTATTAAAGCGTCCTCAACTATAACACCTCCATCTTTCTCTGAAGTAATTTTGCCCCCCAGACGTGTGTGGGGTTGGCGACGCCCCTGCTTTAGTTCTATGTGCCTCCATCTAGCTTCCACTTCTGAGGAACACCAACAAACCATATATCTCATTTGAGAAGCATAATAATATCCCCTCAGGTCCGGGAGCGCGAGGCCGCCATGTTTTTTGTCTAATTGAAGGGTCTTGAATTTTATTCGCGGTCTAGCCCCTGACCACATAAATCTCGAGATCAGCCTATCCCAGGCAGAAAATTGGGAGTCTGAAATTCTTATAGGCAGGGACATAAACAGAAACAGAAATCTTGGGAGAATATTCATCTTAACTATATCTAATCTGTCTGTAAAATCCAGCAGAAGCCTTCCCCAGCATCTCAAATCATCCTGTATGGAGTTAATCATTTTATCAAAATTAAGCCTCTCCAGGTTGGCCAGATCGCGGGATACGACCACCCCCAGATATTTTAGCTTCTTAGAATCCCAGTTCATCTTATAATCGTTTCTTATGGCTTTGCTGGGAGAGTAATTGAAGGTTAAGACTTGTGTCTTGGTGATGTTCAGCTGGTATCCAGATAATTCTCCAAACTCTGTTAGGGTCTTCATCAACTTGGGGAGGGTCGTATCAGGATTGCGAAGATAGATAATGATGTCATCCGCGAAAAGGCCTATTTTGTGTTCAGTATTCGCTATGGTAACGCCTTCCAGTGCTGCGTTCTGCCTGATTGCTTGCGCTAGTGGTTCTATAAATAACGCAAAAAGGGATGGGCTAAGGCAGCATCCCTGGCATGTTCCCCTATGCAATTGAAAAGTATTAGTCAGGTGGCCATTTAATTTAACTCTGGCTGTTGGTCTGTCATAAAGGGCTTGCATGCATCTGATAAACAAATCATTGAAACCTAGGCGTTCTAAAACTTTAAACAGAAAACTCCAGCTGACGCGGTCAAAAGCTTTCTCTGCATCAAGACTAACCAGAACCATTCTTAGCTTTTGCCTATTTGCCTGATCAATGATGTGGAGTGTTCGTCTTACACTGTCGTGGGACTGGCGACCTTTAATAAAACTGGTTTGATCCTCATGAACCAATTCTATCATGTAATATTCCAGTCTCTTGGAGATTATGGAGGTAAATAATTTATAATCTACATTTAATATAGAAATTGGTCGGTAAGATTCGCAATATTCTGGATTTCTTCCTTCTTTCGGGAGGGCTGTAATTATCGCCTCCCTCCCTGCTTTATTCAGTGTCCAATTAAAAGATTCTAATAATATCTCAGCTAGCTCCTCCTTAAAGATCTTGAACCACTCGTTCGGGAACCCGTCGCTGCCCGGGCTTTTATTAGATTTAAGGCTTCCTATTGCTTTATCTAACTCTTTTCATGTAATCGGTGCTGTCAACGCTTTGTTTTGATTTAATCCTAGTGTAGGCAAATCTAGGGCAGACAGATAACTATTGATTTCATCTCCATTGACTTGTTTTGGGGGTGTATATAACGATTTATAGAATTTTTCAAAAACCTTATGGATTTTACCTTCTTCATGAATTGGCTTGTCTGTTAGCGGGTCCCTAATTTTATTTACTGAATGCTTCACTTGCTGTTTTCTAATACGTCTGGCAAGTTTCCTAGTGGCCTTTGGGCCTGTTTCGTAGAATGTTTACTTTAAGAACCTTAATTTTTTCTCTAGCTCTTCTTGTATCACTTAATTTATTCTATCCTTGGTTTCTCTAATTTGTTCTGCTAACTTAGTGTCATTGAAGTTCTGCTGTCCTTTCAGTTCCAGGTTTTTAAGTTGGTTTTCCAGTAGGTTGTATTTTTCTCTCTTTATTTTTTTCAGGTGCGCAGTTCTTGAGATCAGTTTCCCTCTCATGACTGCTTTAACTGTGTCCCATACCATTATTGCGTTTACCTCTCCATCATTGTTATCCATTACACATTCTGTAATTTCCCTTTTTATCTCCTTTATTCTAGATTCGCTATTAAGAATTCCCACACTGAGGTGCCATACAGTAGCTCTGGGTTCGGTCAACAGTCTAACAGTTAAATAGATAGTGTTATGGTCTGAGAGATCAGCTGTTCCAATTGTGCATTCCCTTACTTTGCTCCTATCAATCACATTCATTAAAAACAAATCAATCCTTGAATGTACTTTATGTGTTGACGAATAATGGGTGTAATCTCTTTCTTTTAGGTGGAAGTCCCACCATACATCAAACATATCCATTTCTCTGATTAGGATATTAAGATCCTTAGACCTGTTGGTTTTCTGTGTTTTGTTGCTTGTCGTGTCCTGGCTGAAATTTAAAATAGTGTTCCAGTCCCCTCCACAGACTAAAACTCCCTCACTTTTGGCCATTATGATGTCAAAAAATGCTTTCAGAAAATTCTTGTCACTCTCAGGGGGCACATAGATATTAACTAGAGTAATCACAACGTTATGAATTCTCCCTTTAACAATAATGAATCTGCCCTCCTTGTCAACCGTTTCAGATATTAATTCAAAGCTTAGTAAATTTGAAATCAATATAGCCACCCCCCTTTTTCTGGTATTCTTACAAGAGCTGTAAAATGTGTTTAGATATCCAAATGCCTTGAGCTTTTCGTGTTCTTGCTTAGACATATGGGTCTCCTGCAAAAAGGCTACCTGAGTTCCCTCTTTTTTAAACTTAGTTAGGACCCTTTTCCTTTTTATTGGGCTACTCAGGCCATTAACATTCAAAGAAACAATTTTAAGATTACCCGACATACCTATTGATCAGGAGCTTGATTTTTACAGTGTCCCCAACTAATATACAATGAACAGAAAAAAAACAGAAAAAACAACCTCACTGAACTGGCTTCCAACCGAAGGGGGAGCGTTCGTTCCTCCCTTCCAGCCCCGCTGGCGGGCCGAGGGTTGATCCTCTCAACCGGAGAGGGCCCTCTGTGGACGGGGCGCGTGCGAAAAGACGTATCCATCCAACGAGTCCAACGTGTGGTGAAAAGCCACCACTCCCCCACAACTGGTGGTCAGGAAAAAGAGAAACAGGTCCAAAAGTCCTCTTGTCGAATTAAACAGCTCCGCCCGATCTTACTTTAGTGATTCCCTCTGGAATCCTTGCAGCCTGGTCCTCGCCCTCTGAGCCGCTGTCGATCCGCCGCCGCTCACCGTCTGCCATCCCAATCGCTCCCAGAGGCGGAGTCCCGCGTCAGCCTCTCCCACGGTCGTTCCCGGTGATTCATCCACCTTGAGTCCCCGTCTCATCAGCTCCTTGTAAGCTTCTTGGGGACTTGAATATGTGCGCATCCCTGACTCCCAGTGGATTTTCATGTTAGTGAAAGGAGTTTGAAAGCGTATGCCTTTCTCTTTAAGTGTCTTTTTTATAGCGAGATATTCTTTGCGCCTTTTAACAACCTCTGGAGCGTAATCATGATCAAAGCGAATCACGGCGGTGCCCTCTTGTATCCTTCCTTTCTTCCATATCTCTCGTAGAACTGTCTCCTTCGTGGAGAACTCTAAAAAGTTAGCAATGATGGCTCTTGGCGGGGCTCCTGGCGGTGGTTTACTTGTCAAGGCTCGGTGTGCGCGCTGGATTTTAAGGTCCAGCGTCTCCGGTAGTTGCAACTTTTTCCGCAACAGGCTTTCAATAAACTTCGATGCAGATTCCCCCTCTTCTCCCTCCGGTACTCCAAAGACTCGAATGTTATTTCTTCTGGATCGTGATTCGAAGTCGAGCACTTTGAGCTGCAGTTTCTCCTGGTGCTGAAGGCATTTACACAGTGCCTCCGTTGCCTCCTCGGCCCAGCTCTCCGCCTGAGTCACTCGAGTTTCCGCTTCCTCCATTCGCCGAGAAAGGCCTTGCACCTCCACAGAGATATTATCTAGTTTACCGCTGAGTTCTTGTCCCAGCTGGATAAAATCTTGTTTCAATCTGGAATTATCGCTCTTTAGATCCGTTCTCATATCTTCTATTGCCTTCAGCACACCCGCGGTTTCCGTTCCTTGTAGGTCGAGGCCGCTAGCTTGGCTAGGAGCGGCCGCTGCTTCGTTCTCTGAGGCGGTCGTTTCCTGGGTTTTAGACATTTTCGCCTGTTTCCTTATACCTGTCGTAGTTCTTCTCCCTTTCATCTACAGTGTTGGTGGTGAAAAATTGAGGTATCGAGTTAATTGAAAGGGATTTTCCGCGATTTGGTGGGAGAGTAGTAACTGCGCGACTTGCTACTCCATGCGCTCACCCGGAAGTCCCGGGAAGAGAAGTGGTTTTTGGTAAGTTAGTGAGTTTGAGAGAGACAACAAGAGAGAGCGGACGTGCTGAAAAAACGCCAACGAGGAACGGAGCCCTGCCGCCCCCCCCCCCCCCACGCTATTTCTGTCAAGCCAGACAGAATAGCTGAAATGCAACCGCTAACGCAGACTCGTCCCAGAGTCTTTGATTTCTGAGTAATTTAAACTTGAGAAAGCGCATCTGCTAAACGCTTCATCAACGTGTACCGAGGTAAACTCTGGACTGGACCGTCAGCACACCTTCATCTTCTCTGCCAGCCAAGGTGTCACCTGGATGAACATCCTCCTGTGACGTCCGGATCTAAAAGAGGGTCCTAAGGTCGGTGACGCAGAACACAATAGATAGCGTTCTGATGCAATTTTTCTAATAAGAACTAAGTTTAATTCAAACCATCATTTTTCACTCAGATTCACCTTTTCTCTCCCTGAAGCAATCTCATACACATGCATGCATGCATTCATAATTCCATCATTCTCAAATCTTAGCACATCCAACACAAGGTCTATTTGTGCAAGCTTAAAATATCAACTGTTAAAGATTGTCCAACAAGGTTGCCAATGTTGATTATTTTTCCTATGATTGTCATTTCAAATCATTAGTTTAAATTGAAGAATTAAAACTCTTAAATTTCAAACTTGTCTTTTCATTGAACTGAAACACAGACACACGGATATGATCGTCAGTTTATCGATGAAAACAACCTTTGAGTCTTCTTATCTCTATAAAATTTGGTTATTAATTTCTCGTCTCGTCTCGTCTCGTCTTCCTCCGCTTATCCGGGTCCGGGTCGCGGGGGCAGCATCCCAACTAGGGCCGTCCTCTCCCCGGCCTTGTCCACCAGCTCCTCCGGCAGGACCCCAAGGCGTTCCCGGACCAGATTGGAGATGTAACCTCTCCAACGTGTCCTGGGTCGACCCGGGGGCCTTCTGCCGGCAGGACATGCCCGAAACACCTCCCCGGGGAGGCGTCCAGGAGGCATCCTGACCAGATGCCCAAACCACCTCAACTGGCTCCTTTCGATCCGGAGGAGCAGCGGTTCTACTCCGAGTCCCTCCCGAATGTCCGAGCTCCTCACCCTATCTCTAAGGCTGAGCCCGGCCACCCTACGGAGGAAACTCATTTCGGCCGCTTGTATCCGCGATCTCGTTCTTTCGGTCATTACCCAAAGCTCATGACCATAGGTGAGGATTGGGACGTAGATCGACCGGTAAATTGAGAGCCTGGCTTTCTGGCTCAGCTCCCTCTTCCCCACGACAGATCGGCTCAGCGTCCGCATCACTGCAGACGCCGAACCAATCCGCCTGTCGATCTCCCGATCCCTCCTACCCTCACTTGTGAACAAGACCCCGAGATACTTAAACTCCTCCACTTGAGGTAGGACCTCTCCCCCGACCCGGAGGTGGCAAGCCACCCTTTTCCGGTCGAGAACCATGGTCTCAGATTTGGAGGTGCTGATCCTCATCCCAGCCGCTTCACATTCGGCCGCGAACCTACCCAGCAAGAGCTGAAGGTCAGAGCTGGATGAAGCTAGGAGGACCACATCATCCGCAAAAAGCAGAGACGAGATTCTCCTGCCACCAAACTCGACACACTCCACACCACGGCTGCGTCTAGAAATTCTGTCCATAAAAGTGATGAACAGAACCGGTGACAAAGGGCAGCCCTGGCGGAGTCCAACCCTCACTGGGAACAGGTCCGACTTACTACCGGCTATGCGGACCAAACTCACGCTCCTCTGGTAAAGGGACTGAATGGCCCTTAACAGAAAGCCACCCACCCCATACTCCTGGAGCGTCCCCCACAGGGTGCCCCTGGGGACACGGTCATAAGCCTTCTCCAAATCCACAAAACACATGTGGATTGGTTGGGCAAACTCCCATGCCCCCTCCATCACCCTTGCAAGGGTATAGAGCTGGTCCACAGTTCCACGGCCAGGACGAAAACCACATTGCTCCTCCTCTATCTGAGATTCAACTATCGATCGGACCCTCCTCTCCAGTACCTTGGAGTAGACCTTTCCAGGGAGGCTGAGGAGTGTGATCCCCCTATAGTTGGAACACACCCTCAGGTCACCCTTCTTAAAGATGGGGACCACCACCCCGGTCTGCCACTCCATAGGAACTGCCCCCGATGACCACGCAATGTTGTAGAGACGTGTCAACCATGACAGCCCTACAACATCCATAGCCTTGAGATACCCAGGACGAACCTCATCCGCCCCCGGGGCTCCGCCGCTGTGTAGTTGTTTGACTACCTCAGCAACTTCTGCCCCCGAGATCGGACAGTCCATCCCCAGGCCTCCCAGCTCTGGTTCCTCCTCGGAATGCGCATTGGTGGGATTGAGGAGCTCCTCAAAGTATTCCTTCCACCGTCCGACTATAGCCTCAGTTGACGTCAGCAGCTCCCCATCCCCACTGTAAACAGTGTGAGCGAGTTGCTGCCTTCCTCTCCTGAGGCGCCGGACAGTTTGCCAGAACCTCTTTGGAGCCGATCGATAGTCTTTCTCCATGGCCTCACCAAACTCCTCCCACGCCCGAGATTTTGCCTCGGCAACTGCCACTGCTGCACCCCGCTTGGCTATCCGGTACCTGTCTGCTGCCTCCGGAGACCCACAGACCAGCCACGCCCTGTAGGCCTCCTTCTTCAGCCTGACGGCTCCCCGAACCTCTGGTGTCCACCAGCGGGTACGGGGGTTGCCACCACGACTGGCACCGGCCACCTTACGGCCACAGCTAGCAACAGCCGCCTCGACAATCGCAGAGTGGAACAAGGCCCACTCGGACTCAATGTCCCCCACTGCTCTCGGGACGTGGTCAAAGCTCTGCCGGAGGTGGGAGTTGAAGACTGTCTTGACAGGTTCTTCTGCCAGGCGTTCCCAGCAGACCCTCACTATGCGTTTGGGTCTGCCAGGTCTACGCGGCATGTTCCCTTGCCATCTGATCCAACTCACCACCAGGTGGTGATCAGTTGACAGCTCCGCCCCTCTCTTCACTCGGGTGTCCAAAACATACGGCCGCAGGTCAGATGATACGACTACAAAATCTATCATCGACCTGTGACCTAGGCTGCCCTGGTACCAAGTGTACCGGTGGGCATCCTTATGTTCGACCATGGTGTTCGTTATGGCCAAACTGCGGCTTGCACAGAAGTCCAATAACAAAACACCGCTTGAGTTCAGATTAGGTGGGCCGTTCCTCCCAATCACACCCCTCCAGGTCAAGCTGTCATTGCCCACGTGAGCATTGAAGTCCCCCAGCAGGACAATGGAGTCCCCTGATGGAGCACTATCTAGCACTCGTCCCAGGGACTCCAAAAAGGGTGGGTACTCTGAACTGATATTTGGCCCATAAGCACAAACAACAGTCAGGACCCGTTCCCCGACCCGAAGGCGCAAGGAAGCTACCCTCTTGTCCCCCGGGGTAAACCCCAACACACAGGCAGAGAGTCTCGGAGCTAACAAAAAGCCAACCCAGCCCTCCGCCTCTCACCCGGAGCAACTCCAGCAAAGTAGAGTGTCCAACCCCTCTCCAGGTCTCGGGTTCCAGAGCCAATGCAATGTGTCGAGGTGAGTCCGACTATATCTAGCCGGTACCGCTCAACCTCTGCCACAAGCTCCGGCTCCTTCCCCGCCAGCGAGGTGACGTTCCATGTCCCAAAAACTAGTTTTCTTGTCCGGGGATTGGACCGCCAAGGCTCCCGCCTTGGTCTGCCACCCGATTCGCATTGCACCGGACCCTTCATGTTCCTCCTGCGGGTGGTGGGTCCACAGTTGGACGAGCCCATGTATCCGGTTCGGGCTGGGCCCGGCCGGGCCCCATGGGCGAAAGCCCGGCCACCAGGCGCTCGCTCACGGGCCCCAACCCCAGGCCTGGCTCCAGGGTGGGACCCCGGTAACCCTCCGGGCCGGGTACTCCGACTCTTCATTTTAACCGCCATGAAAGATCCTTGAACCGTCACCTTATCGTGGTGGAGGAGTTTGAGTGCCCTAATGATCCTAGGAGCTATGTTGTCTGGGGCACTTAGTGCCCCTGGTAGGGTCTCCCATGACAAATTGGTCTTAGGTGAAGGGTGAGACAAAGAACGGTTCGAAGGATCTTTCGAAGGTTATTAATTTATTAAAATTAATATCTCAAATTAATATGTAGGATGGTTCCTCTTTAATAAAAGAGCCATAAACCATTACACTACATCAGGGATTCCCAAAGTGTGGTGCGCGCACCCCTGGGGGTGCGCAAACTGCCGCTAGGGGGTGCGTGAGGTGAAAAGTGTAATGGCTGCGGAGCACAGAGAAGTCTGTCATATGTCACCATTAACGTAGAAACTCATTTGTGGGTGGGCCAAAGAAAAAGTAAGTGGGCCCAATAAATGTAATTGAAAACAAGTATATTTTTGCGCGCACGCGCGTCCTCCACATGTGCCCTAGCTTCATAATAATAACAATGCGCCGAGCTTCAGCACTCTGGCCTGCGCACGCCGATATGTTCCGTATTTGATCATTTTTAACGGTGTTGGAGGAATCTGAAGGTGGTGAGTCATTCTGGCAGATTGTAATTAACACCTGTCTCATGCAGGTGTTCTGACATTGTAAACCTCACACACAGAACATTGTGGATGTAACAAAATAACAAGAAATGATTCCCATTCAGGCTATTGACAGCGCGCTGAAGATCTGAAGTTCAGAGTGCGTCTGTCAGAGGTCAGACGCGTTCCGGCTGAACCACGGCTCACGGGTGCACAAGTGAGCACATCTGGGCTGGGCAGAAGTCATTTTACAACATTGGTTTAAATAGCGCGAGACGCAGTGACTTGAGCGGCTGTGCCGCGCGCGCACACACTCACACAGCTTCAATAAGCGCACACGCTGCTTTAACTCCGGCGCGCTGTCAGACTGAAGGCAGAAATGAACACTGCCTCCACCGTGATAAAAACTTTTAAGAGGTTATTTTTCATTCAAGGTCAAATTAAGATATTAGCTTCTGGGATGAGTCAGGTCCGCTCCAGCCAGTGACTCCTCATGAACCTGACCACATCTCATGTTACTGCAGCATTTGTTATTCCAGTCCGCGTGGCAGCGGATCGCAGATTCAGCCACACCATAAAACATCAATAAGTCGGTCTGAGGTAGAAGTGAACATCATGGCTATATCTTTTCCCCGATAGACATTTGATTACGCACAAGTAGGTGATCAGTTCAGGTTTACGCAGAGCAGAAGGAAGGAGAGCGCTCTGGCCGCACAGGTTAAACGTTCCTACTTTAAGAAAACCGTTAAATTGCATTGTTTATGTGCTACCTGGGCACTCTAAATATTTATTTAAAATGAAATCAAAGGAAATTGTAATGGTATCGAAAGTTTATTAATTACTATTTAAAAAATGAAAGTGATGGGGAATTTTTTTAACCCTGTCTGTGTAGCTTGACATCTGATGTATATATATGTATATATATATATGTATATATATATATGTATATATATATATATATATATATATATATATATAGAGCCATGCCCCGATGTGGGGGCGGGGGGGGGGGGGGGGGGGGGCGTCGACATGGTCGGGACATAGAAGGGGGTGCGCGGCTAAATAAGCTTGGGAACCACTGCACTACATAATTGGCGAGCCAGCCAAACTTCTATATCTGTGATATATCCGACCTAATCCATCAAAGAGCTAATTTTTAATCCACCAAATCCACAGATCCTGTGAGTTTTTCCATCTTCGCCCAACAGTGAGTGACTGTATGTTGTCCGCTTTGATGGGACATCGCGTCTCTGAACTCTACAGGTCCTTTCCACTCTGAACCCGCTGTAACGAGCTAACTGCTAATCAGCTTAGCTTAAAGACCTTCGGCAGGAAGTAAAAACTGCATCTCCGAATTCTCGGAAAAACCTTTTGAGCGCAGTGAAAGCTGTGTATTTTTTATGTCTCTTAATGGACGCCAGACGCCCGTTCTCCGGTGTTCTGTCTGATCAAAAGTAACCGACAAACCCCGGTAAATCCTTAGTCAGCGGCTACTGCTGCATTTACAGGTGCGGAAGAGCTCGTAGACGTGTTCGCCACGTTGCTAAATCGGTGAATAACTTCGCTTTTCACGGAAGTGATTATTCGACCGCCAGTTTTGGACCTGGTTAAAAACCTAACGCTCATTTCAGCTGGTGAGCCCCCACTAATTTGATTAGCCTGACACTACGATGTGTCCCATTTCGGCGTAAATCGGTGTGTAAAACGTGCACGTTTCAGTCGTGGCCGTAACCTAGGTAGGCTGTCTGAGGACAATTTAAGCCTTCCCTCGGAGTAAAACGCGATCTTGTGGTGATTTTGTGTTCCATTCAGTTCTCTGTACAACAAACCTATTTGGTCCTGTGCCGTAAAAATTTTAACACCACAGTCAGTCATTAATTGTGAGATGAATTAAGAGGCTGAACCGGTGTGTTTACCTTGGGCTCAGACGATAAATAACGGATTTGCTCTGTAAGATGAGAGAAATGGACCAAGCTCAACTTTATCTAGATTGTGCTGTTACACCTGATGTAAAGTTCTCTATTGATCTGCTTCCAGAACACACCCAGACACAGGACACTGTTCATCAGCTGCCGGAACTTCTTGGTCCTGCCGCGATCCAGAACGGCCAATCCACATTAGTCGGAAGCCGGGCTGCTGCGGTACGATTACAGTCTTTGGAGCCCAACGGCCCAGGACAGGGTACAAGTGACGGTAATAATAGGGTGCCATTTAAACTGGGTCAGAGGTTGTTCTGCTACGCACTTCCTGACGTGAGCTTAAAAACTTCGATGTTTTCAGTCACAATGTTCTTTCTTTGTCTTTCTTTCTTAGGGGGGGTCGGAACCCCGCCGCTCACATCATGGTTTGAAATTAACGACACTTTCTCTGCCGATTTAATTCTAGATGAATCTCTCGAACCTATGGTTAACCACACTGACAAACAGCCAGGGGCGGCGTTAGGCCCGGCTACTTGGACTGAAGCCCCGGATGTTTCATAGGAAGCCCCGGATCTAAATCGCGCAAGTAACATGCAGTAAGTCTGTTTCTTTCAAAGCTCATTAGACTAACATGCAGTACCAAAGTCCAACAGAGAGGGAGCAGCTGGCAGTAGTTTGTATACAGCCTGCCTGAGCCTCCACCACTGAAGAAGAAGCCCTTCAGCAGCCGGCTTCTTCTACACTCTCTGCCTGAAACGCATGAGTGAAGATGGACATAAGGATGTTTTCTAGACCAAAAGTACGGCGACAGAACCCCAGCTTTGATGAGACTGGTGCTGACTCAGGTTTGTGAGTCTTATTTGAAAATATTTGTTGTGCTGCTGGTTTGCCTAAAGTTAGCTTACTATCAGGTAAAGTTGTTGGAGAATGGGAATATTTACTATCATCTCACACTAAACACTAACAGGAACAATACTCTGCCCTGAAAATGCTTAATATGTAGCTTCAGATTAAAAATTATGTGGTACAAGACATATTTGATGTTGACTAGTGCGTGTCACGTGCGTGCGTGCGTGCGTGTGTTAAGCCCCGGATGTTCTTCAGTCCTTAATCCGCCCCTGCAAACAGCTTGTGTTTAAACCTGTGGTTCCTGATGCTTTTTCTCTTTCCGCCATGTCAGGTGATAACCATCTCTCCGGCATGGATGTGAAGTCTTTCACCTGTGACCGACCGCTTCAGCCAGAGGTCTGCCTCAATGATCAGTCCGCATCATGCACAACCCTGCTTGTTTCTCGGGGCGAGGTGGGAACATCAGCCGCCGTGAAGCACTTGTGGCCTCCAGACGTGCCCATCATACCATTTGAAGGGTTTGTGCCCGGACATCTTGACCTTTCTGTGAATGACCTTGTCATTTCTCAGTTCGTGACCTCTGCTGACACGGTGGCCAATTCTTTTCTTCTTTCACAGGGGTGTGACTCTGTCTCTAGCCTATGTGCTCTCTTTCCTGTGATTTCTCTTTCAGGTGACCACGACGGCGCAAGAAAACCTGCGGTTTCCAGTAGCCCTGTGGTCAGTGACGATATTGAGGGAGCCTCGGTGGTTGCTGCGGACACCTCACTCACGGTTTCGGGGTTACCACCCGGCCCGGGAGCAGTAGGTGCGTGCAGCGACGCTCGGCTCAGGGCCCCGCCTGACAAAGCGGGGGTGCTGAGTGGCACTGAGTTTTCCGTTGCGGACTTCGACCTGTTCGGGGGAACCCCTCCTTCGAGCGGGCGGGTCATTACAGAAACCGACATTGACCTTACAAAACTTCAGCTGACGACGTTAACCTCCGACCCAGAGATAGGTGATGCACCTTCTAAGGGGGGGAGCTCTAGTCAGTCTGGAAATACTCTGGTTAAACCGGGTTTTTCTGTTCCTGTGTGGGATCCTCCATCATTCTTGGGCCAAAGGTATAATTGGCTTCAGTTTTCAGGACAGACCATGTTCCTTTTGCTAGCAACGTGTCTGTGTCTGATTCTACACAGGGCTGGGTTTGCTTTGACACCCGTGACGCAACCATTCTTGCCTAACTCCTTTTCAGAACCTCCATGTCCGGGACCTCCAGGTCTTTGGACATCTGAACACCTGCTCTTTCAGCAAGATCGGGGTGACATTGTGCATCTTCTTAGTGAGCAGGCTCTTAAGAGCCTACGAACTGTTGTTTTTTCTGATTTTCCTGTCTCACAGACACGGAATAAGTTTGAGAAACAAAAGGGGGGTGGAAAGCCTTCTCCTGGTCTTCGAGCATCGTCTCCGCATCTCCAGTTCACTCCCATTTCTGATCACGACAACGTCGCCTCCGATAAGCTGACAAACAACCCTAACCCTAACCCTTGAAAGCTCATTAATTTTCTGGTAAGCCAGACAAACCCTAACCTTAACCCATGCCAAACAGCAGGAATCCCGACGCCGAAACAACAAATATTCAAACATCTTCAGAATCCTCTACAGACAGCTGAGAGAGGCAGATCAGGTTCCACTGTTTCCAGGAGTCCATGATATACCCAGCTGGCTCTGTCCCAGAGGGGAATCCGGGAGCCCCTTCTCCCGTTCTCATCGTTGAAAAGATTTTGTCAGTCGCGTTGAGGCCAAGCCCCCACAATGCCGCTCTAAAAATGGTCCCATCCCGGAAGTAAGAAAAATTGCAGTTCCACCCTCATCCGCTGGGGGCTGGTGCCAGAAGCGAGCAAATCCTCATTGACTCCCATGTTAAAAATGCTGATTTCACAGCAGAAATAAACATGTTTACAGCCTGGTGCCAAAACATGTTTTTTGTCTAAATTATCTAGTTTATACTCATGACAACTCTGAGGGGGGTGAATTTTTTTCTCACTCTTCTGTTTAAGTGTATTGAAAGCCTAAAATTCTGTATAATTAATGAGCATCCGACACACGTGACCGCCGCCTCAGACCCACGTGACCACAGAGCTAGCTCCGTGGAAAGGCCTCAGTACAGCCTCGGTCTGGCTTGGAAACTGCTCCGGCATTTTGAGTCTCTGTGTTTGTGTATTCTTCTTTGGATATTATTGGTGCAATTGTTGGACAAAATGACTTGCAGTGGTATTAATTGCACTAATAGAGCGTCCAAGGAGTCTCCACTTCATTTTTTTCGGTAAGTTAAAATCTATATTCGTATTTTATGTCACTGCCACCTTTAAACTAGCTGAGTTTACCGAAGTAGCTAGCTAACTATCAGTTTAACATGTAGCATGTACTGTTTAACCATGAAATTTAAATGTAAAATACGGTAAAATAATTAATAGGGCATATTTAGATGGGTAATAGGGTAAAACCCAGTGCATTTAAGATAAAAATGGGTTGAAATATGACGGAGCGCTAAGAGGGAGACTTCTGTGTCCATTCTTCCATCCGGTAATCCACAGCGGTCAGGCCGGGCAGCCTGACCGATCCGGCGCCTACTTGCTGCGCCTAGCTGCTGCGCGGTCTGACCGCTCGTGGAGTTTTTCATGTCTGACTTTAACCGCATCTAATACTGTATTACGGCGTGAGCGCAACAGCGACAACTTAATATCGATGTGTAAGCAGCCTGAGTGGTAGGGTGTTTTCATCTGAACCCTTAAAACCTCGAGCAGGCTATGCTGCACTATTGACGTGTTAGCGTGCGGCGCTAACAACTTAGCAACGTGACATGTCTCTGAGAAAGCGTAAAACACGGACGCTTCTTCTGAAGCGGAAAATAACACCTCTTCTTAAGCAGAGCAGGATGTCGCCTCGGCTCGTTCACGGCCGAGCCGGACTGAGCTCGATAACATTGACCAAGCACAGCCACTGGGTCGTTGTAGCTGCCACCAGGCCTGCTGAAGGAACTCCAGCGGGTTTCATCAGACTCGTAAAGTTTCTTGTTTTTGCTGGGGATTTCTGTATTTTACCGCTCCCTCCTGCAGTCTTCCCCTATTAAAATTTAAAATGTGTAACTTTATGTATTGTGATGAATGACTAATATTCATGTAAAACTAAAACGTTAGGCATTTAGGGGGAAAAAACAAAATAATAAACATTATACAGATGTCAAATAAATCAAACTGTAATTAAACTATATATTTTCAAAGTCATATAGACAGCATGATGGTTTGTGTGATCCGCGCGGTTTCACTTACACCCCTTTAATGATCAGGCTGTTTTTTATTATTTTTATCAGCTGATAGCAGTTAAAATTATGGTAAAAAATACTTTTATCTGTTTTTGATAACTTAATGCCCAGGAAGAGCATCTTCCTGGGCATTAAATATAACCCAAATGTTTTATTATGAGCAGATCTGATGAAGGTGTAGACAAGCAGTCTGCAAAGTAAAACTTGTTTAGAGTCCAAACTCTTACTAAAGCTTCTGAAAAGAAAAAATGGTTGAATTTTGAGAAATATCCACAACAGGGGAGCGAGACCTCTGAAAAATGTATATTTTCTCTGAATTCATAGAATAATGTGAAGATTCTGGGAAAAGTTGGGATTCTGAGATTAAAACGTAAATCTTTCTTATCATAATTCTGGCAGTTTTTGTGTCCTTCTGCTGTGGAAAGTCGTGCAACATGAAGATACTGAGAAGATGCTTACAACCTGTATTTTTATTCCATCCATAAATAAAATCATGAGCTATTTTTTTAATCCAAATTTGATCCAAAGGGCCATCGTTGGTTCCAGACCCGTTCTAGAACATTCCTCTAATCTTAAAGTCATCATCAGTTTCTTCCTTTTAACAAATATTTAATATTTATAACTGGAATATTTGTTCCTCCCTCTCCCACTGCAGTTAGTCCTGTCCTGCAACCCTGTTTTTGCAGCTTAGTGAAGCCAACCATCACTAACCTGGGGGTGGTTTTGGACCCAGAGATGCGGATGGACTCCCACATTAGCCAGGTGGTTAGATCCTGCTTTTCCCGGCTTTGCCAGCTACCAAAGATGAAGTCCATCCTGAAAGACGTGTCATATTTTCTCCCCAAGCCGGACCTGACCGTCATGTATCGGTCCAAAATAGTGTGATGATATTGTGTTTTTTGTACATAACAGACTTTTTAACAGACAAATTTGTCGCATTCTCCTACACCTCTTCACGGGCTCGCCACAGTAAATATTCTATTTGGCGAGAGATAAACTTTATTGTATTTATCCTAGTGAATCTATAATTAAACGGGTAAACTAGTAGTAGCACATCCAACATCAAAGAAAGTAAAAAGTTATTATCAGGAGAGGGAGAATGTTTAAGTGGTTAGCAGCAGTGTGCTAGTCGATGGCCCCCTCCATGAGAACACCACAGCTCAGCAGAACATCGTTGTAGCTTCTTCTGGGGAGAAAAACACTTAGAGAGAAAATAAAGTTAACAGCTGAAATAGCAGGAAAGAATACAGTTAAAGAGCAGATTGTAGAAGAAAGAAACCCCTGGGTTAAACTGGTCTGTCTACTGCATAATGCTGAACTCTAACATGTGTCCTCAGGGAAGGACCTGATTGGTGTCCAGAACCTGCTGAAGAAGCACCAGGCTCTGCAGGCTGAGATCACAGGTCATGAACCTCGCATCAAGGCTGTCACCCAGAAAGGAGAGACCATGGTGGAAGAAGGTAGAGCAGGTCTGGTCCTGACATGTTTCTGAGGTGTCTGCAGGTTCTGGCTCACTTTGTTTGGGTCCAGGTCACTTCGCTGGTGAGGAAGTGAAGACTAAACTGTGGGAGCTTCATGGACGTTGGGACACGCTGAAGGCCAAGGCGTCCCAGAGGAGGCAGGACCTGGAGGACTCTCTGCAGGCCCAGCAGTACTTTGCGGATGCTAATGAGGCCGAGTCCTGGATGAGGGAGAAGGAGCCCATCGTTGGAAGTCCAGACTAAGGGAAAGACGAGGACTTGGCCGAGGTATAGAAGTCCCTTCCTGAGAAACTCCAATCGCTTTTCTTTGCTCTCTTTCCAGTCCTTCATAATTAGTGTTTCTGTATTTGTCATTTCCTTCGGTTGTCTACCAGACGTCGTTGCTCGTTTGAGCGTCTCATGGGTTAGGGGTAGAAGTGCTGGCCTCGCACAGGAAGTGATGACAAACGTGTTCCCGTCGCTCTTATTTCAAACGGTTTACAAGCTGTGATGTGTGTTCCCGCTGCAGAGCAGCCATGACACGTGGCAGCCGGCAGAAGGCTCACGCTTTTCCACTAAACACCTGCAGAGCTGCGTCTGCGGTGAACTGAGCAGGGTTTGTTTTACGGTGGCGGATCCGATTGGACCATCGCTGCGAGAAAGCTCCACTTGTGTCAGACGAGCTGAAGGTTCTGATGTTCTGCTCCACAGGCTCTCCTGAAGAAGCACGAGGCCCTGATGTCGGACCTGTCGGCTTACGGCAGCAGCATCCAGGCCCTGAAGGAGCAGGCCCAGTCCTGCAGGGTGAGTTCAGAACCCTCGGCCCGTCAGAACATTCTTATCCACCACGTTCTAACACCAGACCTGTTAACCCGAACGCAACAAGGTAATCAGCAGGTGCTTTTGTCCTGCAGGACCTGAAGGCCAACGAGTCCCGCCTGAGGGACATCAACAAGGTGGCATCTGAACTGGAGTCAGAAGGTCTGATGGCTGAGGAGGCTCCTATGGTTCAGGCTCAGGTGAGCATCACCTGTCTGCAGCAGCTGGTCCCTCTCACTTCCTGGTTTAACTCTGCTCGTCTCTGTTTGTAGTAGGGGTTGTACGAACCAGTCGACTAGTCGACTAGTCGACTTCACGGCTCTGTAGTGACTTTTTATGCCTGTCATCAACTAGTCGCTGTCACGTGATAATGACTGACAAGATGCAGTCCTCGGAAAAGACAGCAGGTGATGAGCCCCTGCGCATCTGGATCGAGGCGGAGGCAACGCGCTGTGCGGTACTGACACCGGCGGTAAAACGGACATTTAACCAAACTGTGACCTTTTCCCTCTTGCAATTTAACCTTCCCCTCACCCCCATCCTAATCTTAACCAGTTTGTGCATGCAAAGCTCTGATCGTTGACGTGCGCTCCAGACATTGCGTCCTGAGCACCGCCAAATCAGGTGTCACCACCTCAAAAGCAAATTAAACACGCGATCGTTCATGTCGGCTCATTTCCTTTCATGTTTTCTGTCTGTTATTTGTGCCTGATGCGTTTCGCTGCTGCGGAGCGAGGCACATCACCTGTTTTCTTCTCTGGTGACGCACCCCCAAGATTCCACTATCTCCGCTCCGCTCCGGCATGAACTCCGCAGCAAAAACAGTCCCGTTGTAGTCAGCCGGCGAGCAGCGGCACTCCGCTGTTTTAGCGGTCGGTAGATCTTTTTAGAACTGCAGTTCAAAGGTAACTCATAAGGTGAATATATATGAACGCAGGTAGCAGTTTCTCTTTAGGACTGAGAGGAGATGCAGGAAGATAATAAACAGACAGGACAGAAAAATAGTCAAATAAAAACAAGTTAGTTTTTGTACCTGCTGGTTGCAACAAACAGACACCATTGAAGGTAATCAGAAGTGAGGAACAGAAAATGAAATAATTATTTTAATGTTTAGAGCAGCAGGAAAGGCTGCAGGCGCATCTGTGAGTTTGCGGCTGCTGCGCAGGGGGAGGGGGGAGAGGGCTGAAGCAGAATTTACCGTTGTTAAAAGAGATGTGTTAACTTAGAAAATGTGGGCGCAATTTTAATTGTCAAAAACTCCAGCTAACCTACCGACCCCCCCCCCCCCCCGCTTCCGGCGTATGACGTCATCAACGACTAGTCGAAGTCGACTCGACTTTCATTACTTGACTGTCGACTTTAAAAAAAATAAAGTCGTGCAGGCCCTAGTTTGTAGCAACAAGAACATCTGGGTTCTGCTCCTGGAAAGGTGCATGTTGTCCTCCGCCTCCACCAGAACCAGACGTGGTGTTTTTGTTACCACTCATTTGTTTGTTTGTTTGTTTACAGGATGAAGCCGACTCTAACACGGCGTCACCCTGGAAGGTGAGTTCATTCAGCTGATCAGAGGTCACCTCTGATGGCAGCAGTCACGGCCGACCGTGCTGAAATCACACAGGAATTCAGGTGACCCGGCAGGCACCAGGTGCTGGTGAAAGTGGGGACATGTCAGCTGGTTGCCATGGCTACAGTTATCTTTATGCATCTGTATGACTGCTGACTGGTGTGTGTTTCCTGTGACCTTTGACCTCAGACCGTACGGTTGGGCGTTCAGACGACGGCTAACTTTAATTCCATCAAGGTAAGAGGAAGCTCTTCCCTTCCTGTCTGAGCGATCCGTCTCCAGGTTTCTTCGTCCGGCGTCCAGCCCGCTGGCGTCCACCTTCATCTCATCTCACTTCATTTATAGTGCAATACTTTCACATTATCATTTTCCCACACTTCTGTATACCTGTATTTTGTTGTTTTTCAATAAAGAATGACAAATTATTTAAGTTTGGTTTTTGTTGCACACAAATAGATACCAGTAAAAAATATCTACAAAGCTAATATTTACATAACAATATGATTGGGTTTTGCAATACGGCACTCTGTTTATTTTAGTAAGATTTTTAAACCAAGTAAAGTTAGTAAAGAACACATTTCTATTGTCTGCTAAGAAACTGTTGGGATTTAAAATGGGCCTGTTGTACAAATAACTTGTAAATGATTATTCCTCACTTTTGTCTTAACCAAAGAAATTCCAGTAATTGAGCAAAAACATTTATTTTTAACACTACAGTTTATAAGACAGGGCGCAAAGTGTCGGCACATGTATGTATGTCGATGGTCCACCCCAACCAAACCAAGAGACACAGACGTCAGGGAGGCCAAGGTTGTCTCTGCAGCTCTCTGGGCACCACGCCCCACGTAGCTGTCTCCAATGATCCAAATGGCTATGGAGGAAAAAATAAGTGGTTTGGCCTAGCTGTTTAAAGTACAAAACCATTCATGAAGTGGTCAAGACAAGTACTTGGAACTTACACGCTGCGTTGTGTAGCTGACGTTGGAGACACACAGGCTGCCATGGTGACCTTTTAATAGATCTAAGAAAAAAATGTAATAAAAGAATGAAACTTAAAAACTCCCAGACCTCATGTCATATTTACTAATCAGCTATGGCTGATTTGTTTGGATCACAGTGAGTTACACTAATTCTAATATATTTTTATTTCTATTATACATACATACTTTTTAACTGTTATTTTCACATGACTGTTATCAGGCTCTCTTGTTCTGGTTCTGATGATAATCCCGTGTCTTCCAGTAAGTTATCTTGTGCTTACTTCATCTGTATAATGTCTCTTTACTTTTGGTAAATTGTACTGAGTCCAGAATAAAGGCTAGTTGGCTGTACAAGATACAAACAAGTATAACATTTTGGAAATATATGAAACACCGCCAGCATCTGTTAGAGCCTGTGGCGGGGTGCTGAGGGCCGGCTCCAGCCCAGGAATGAGCTCTCCTCGCCGGCCGGGAGGGTTTGAAACACCGCCATCCTCTCCTCTGCTGGCTGTTCATTCTGTTATGGTTACCGGTGCTTGTGTTGCAATGTGAAACGCTTGGTCTCAGATTTTGTAAGAAAGATAATAAAATATCCCCCCAAAATACGACTTAAATATATTTTCTCTTCTTCATGATACATTTAATGGCTGGTGCGACTCAGGAGTGATAGCGCCGAAAAAAACTGTACTGAAAACTTGCTCAAAGCAAAATGTTTTCATTACGGAAATAAATTATAAACTTACCGATTTAAAACTTTTTTAATACAGGTACTTCTCACGAACAGGCGCAGAAAACCTCCACCTAAACGCCGTGTGAGGTTCAGGTCGATGGGTGTTCCAGTTAGCTCCGGTTGGGTTGAAGCTAGGTGGCTACATCCGTTAGCTCGGCTCCCACCTCCGCTTTAGCTTTGGGTTAGCCAGGGTTAGCTTCAGGTTAGCTCGTAGCTAGTTCGCCTGGGTGTCGTCACTCGAGCCCAGCCTTACAGCCACACCCTCAGCGCCTCCTCTCTTCCCTTTTATGGAATTGTCTGGGCTGGACGGAACCTGTGACACGGTCAAAATGGCGGTGGTGGCCACCTCCCATTATAGACAACAAACGTGTTATTGAAGCCAATGGAATCCGTTTGTCCAGTATGTACAGTCTATGGTTGAGACCAACTGACCAGGTCCATTTTTAATAATTTCCAGTTTCCAGAAAAAATGCAGAAAGAGTCGTGCACAGACAGGACAAAGAGCCTTGGGATAAGAAGGGAGGGAGAGGAGAAAAAAGCATCTGTACTCTCCAAGAACCGGAAGAATTATGGGTCTGAAAATGAAGCCAACACGGAAGTGAAAATAATTGCAGTTCCACCCTCATCCACTAGGGGCTGGTGTCAGAAGCGAGCAAATCCTCATTGACTCCCATGTTAAAAATACCAATTTCACAGCAGAAATAAACATGTTTACAGCCTGGTACCAGAACATGTTTTTGGTTTAAATGATCTAGTTTACACTCACGACAACTCTGAGGGGGGTGAATTTTTTCTCACTCTTCTGTTTAAGTGTATTAAAAGCCTAAAATTCTGTATAATTAATGAGCATCAGACCCACGTGACCGCAGAGCTAGCTCCGTGGAAAGGCCTCAGCCTGAGCCTCGGCCTCGCCTTAAAACTGTTCCTCGATTTTCACTCTCTCAATTTAGACCATTAGTTGTAGAGTTTGTGCGTTCTTTTTTGGATATAATTTGTGCAATTGTTGGACAGAATGACTTGCTGTGGCATTAATTGCACTAATAGAGCGTCCAAGGAGTCTCCACTTCATTTTTTTCGGTAAGTAAAATTATATTTATGTATTTTAGGTCACTGCCGAGCTGAGCTTAGATTTTAACATGTACTGTTTAACCATGAAATTTAAATGTAATAAGGTAAAACCCAGTGCATTTCACATAACGCTGTATTTTTGAGAAGGGGTTGAAATATTACATGTTGGTGGTTCCAACTATCTGTATGGTCTGCCTCACCTCAGCAGCAGCTCGGCGCATCTCTGATCGCAGCGGCGCTTGTCTGCTGCGCGGCTGCCGGCTTGTGGTAGCCTAGTGAACTAGACCAAATTCTTGCTTTGCAAAGTTTGGTCTAGGCATGCTCCATTGGAACCACCGCAGCTCCTACCAGGCCTCTGGCTGGCCAATCACGACTCTCTAGAGGGGTTTCAAACACATAAAGAGCTGTGATTGGTCTATAATGGTGGGCCAATCATAGTGCTCTATCTGCTTAGTGAACAAATCACAGAGCTTTATCCGCTTTGTGGGCCAATCAGGGCACTCTATATGCCTGGTGGGTGGGATGATGCAACAGAGTGAAAAAAGAGGATGTCACATTCATTGTCCAGTGGAATGTGGAGATCATTTGAAAGACAACGGTAGAACCCGCCCCACAACCGAGAGCCATCAATGGAGCATGGCCAGACTAAATAATACATTTATTTAAACATTTATTTAGTCTGGCTTGCCAGGCTAGGCTTGTGGAGCTCTCTGAGACCTCTGTGTTCCACCTGGTTTTACCCATCTGTCAGCCCGGCGTATCTCTGACACAGAAACTCTGGTGTTGTGCACAGTTAACTCCGGTTGTAGCTACGTAGCTACCTCCGTTAGCTTAGCTCCCACCTCTGCGTTAGCTTTGGGTTAGCTTGTAGCTACATCGCTTCAGTTTGATGTGTCGTCATTTGATCCCAGACTTACAGCCCCACCCTCAGCTCCACCCTCAGCTCCACCTCTTTTATCTTTTGTGGAATTGTCTGGGCTTGACAGAACCTGTGAAATGGTCAACATGGCGGTGGTGGCCATCTCCCAGTTTGGCTTAAAAACGAATTATTGGAGCCTATGGAAACAAATTGTCCAGTATATATGTAGATGCAACGAACCAGCTCAGTGGCCTAGTGGTAGAGTGTCCGCCCTGAGTCTGGGAAATCAGGGTTCGATTCCTGGTCGGGTCATACCAAAGACTTTGAAAAAATGGGACCTATTGCCTCCCTGCTTGACACTCAGCATTAAGGGGTTGGATTGGGGGGTTAAACCACCAAATGGTTCCTAGCGTGGCTGTGGCTGCAGCTCACCGCTCCCCCAGGGGATGGGTCAAATGCGGAGAACAAATTTTGCACACACATCAGTGTGTGTGACAACTGATGGGACTTTAAGTTTAACTTTATGATGACGTCAGCGCTTAACTGCTCTCAGTTGGTGTTAGGCTGCTTGAGAAGAGGTTTTCTTGTCAAGATTAAACTTATATTTTTACTAAATACATGGCGTAAATATGAAGGCATGCAATTGTGAATGTTTATTTGTGTTGGTACACACTGTTAGGAGTCATTTGGCTGTAAACCTGAATGTATATTCCAGTAGTTTGGAGCAGGAATTGCTGCACTACAGTCAAGGGGTTTTTCCATGTGCTTATCTGCTGACAGGGGACTGCTGACTCGTTTTGTGTGGAAAAGCTGTGTGTTAAAGAACTTTTTGTTCATTCTATTTGTGTCATACGGGCAAAGTTGGGTTTAATTGTTTTTCCCTTCCAGTATGGTGTAGTTTTAGTGTGTATTCTTTTTATTTAGATGTGTGCTTTTATTCTGAAAAGCCCAGACAGATGACATCCCACCAAGGTAATTATCTGCACCGGTGGAAGTTTAGCAGGGGTTTGTGGGGACGGCGGAGGAGGCAGGAAAAGGTGCAGGCTGACAGTCGCGACGAGAGCGCAGATTCGTCAGGTGGAAGGACACCAATTGTCTGTGACGAGGCTCCATGAAGACACGGGCAGAGTTTCCCTCTGCCCTGGCGTGTGAGTAGCGGTCTGGAACGAAGTATGACCTGCGGGTGTGTGACTGCAGTGACTGCCGTCTAAACTCAAGATGTTTCTCAGTGCCAAGGAACCTTGCCTTGATGTCTTGGCCCCGCCCCGGTTACTTATGAGATACATCATTGGGAGCCGCCAAGACGTGTTCCAATGTTCATGTTCTACCGAGGCGTGTGTTCTCCATTTGCTAGCCATTTAGCTCTCTGAGCGAGGATACACATGTAATGAAGTCTGAAATGATCTATTGTTCCGGCTCTTGGAGGGTGCAGACATTTTTTTCCTCCTCTCCTCCATATCTCATCCTCAAGGCCCTTTGTCTGTCTGTGTGTGCTGGGTGGACGGCTGAATCTGCATTTTTTCTGGAAACTGGAAACTGAAATTCATTCAAATGGATCTCGTCAGTTGGTCTCTCAGCGCGATTGATCCAATTTTTTCAACGATGAGAACGGGAGAAGGGGCTCCCGGATGCCCCTCCGCGACAGACCCACTTGGACACATCATGGACAGAGGTGGAAAGAGTACTAAATTTCCTACTTAAGTACAAGTACCAGTACTTTGATAATTTTTACTCAAGTACAAGTAAAAGTACTTGCCTAAATTTTTACTCAAGTAAAAGTAAAAAGTATCGTAAATAAAATGTACTCAAAGTAAAAGTTACTTAGTTACATTTTTGTCAGCGTAAAGATGGTTACATCAGTGCAAAACCACAACACCAGCTCACAACACACGTGTGTGCACACACACACACGGACATACACAGAGAAGTTTAATGAGAAGTTTAATGAGAAATTAAAATCAATAGTACAATATAATAGTATAACAAAGAAACATTTGCAGGTTTACAAGCAAACACACAACTTACACAATGCTAAGAATGGGTGCAGGCAGAAGCATAAGCTTATAAGCCCAGCCCCCCAAACCCTTTGAACTTAAACAAAATTTTAGAATAGCATACCGATTCCATAATTTTTACATCATGTTTGAAATGTATGGGAATATATTCAAATCCCCATTCTAGCTTCATCAAAAAAAAGACCTTTACACATAGTTTGATGGAAGGATTTCTATCCAGTCAGTGAGAACAGGACGTGCACATTGATTGGACGAGGTTTTTCTACGATTGTATGTTTCAATTGTGATTAAAATTATTCTTTATTTTGAAAAAAAAAGTTAATTTTAGATGCCATCAGTATGTGACATAATTGTCGAGATGAATCGTAAGCTTGGAACTTTGACCGAGATTCATTATTGGCACAAAAGATGTATGCCATCAAGGAAAGAGTGGACTAATCAGCACGGATTGGGATAGATTAATGTCCATTATTGGGATTTTGAGAGGTTGAGAACCAACAAACTGTAAGACAGAGAGGAAATTATCTCTGTCCGGTAGAGCCCTGCACTGAAGCCCTAGGCCCTCGGGTCGGCCCGGCCCGATGGCCCGAGGGCCGGGCTTTGGGCCAACGATTGTGCAATTACCTCGGACACGGGCCGGGCCGGGCGCCTTTATTGTCTCGTCTCTCGTCTCGTCTTCCTCCGCTTATCCGGGTCCGGGTCGCGGGGGCAGCATCCCAACTAGGGAGCTCCAGGCCGTCCTCTCCCCGGCCTTGTCCACCAGCTCCTCCGGCAGGACCCCAAGGCGTTCCCGGACCAGATTGGAGATGTAACCTCTCCAACGTGTCCTGGGTCGACCCGGGGGCCTTCTGCCGGCAGGACATGCCCGAAACACCTCCCCGGGGAGGCGTCCAGGAGGCATCCTGACCAGATGCCCAAACCACCTCAACTGGCTCCTTTCGATCCGGAGGAGCAGCGGTTCTACTCCGAGTCCCTCCCGAATGTCCGAGCTCCTCACCCTATCTCTAAGGCTGAGCCCGGCCACCCTACGGAGGAAACTCATTTCGGCCGCTTGTATCCGCGATCTCGTTCTTTCGGTCATTACCCAAAGCTCATGACCATAGGTGAGGATTGGGACGTAGATCGACCGGTAAATCGAGAGCCTGGCTTTCTGGCTCAGCTCCCTCTTCCCCACGACAGATCGGCTCAGCGTCCGCATCACTGCAGACGCCGAACCAATCCGCCTGTCGATCTCCCGATCCCTCCTACCCTCACTCGTGAACAAGACCCCGAGATACTTAAACTCCTCCACTTGAGGTAGGACCTCTCCCCCGACCCGGAGGTGGCAAGCCACCCTTTTCCGGTCGAGAACCATGGTCTCAGATTTGGAGGTGCTGATCCTCATCCCAGCCGCTTCACATTCGGCCGCGAACCTACCCAGCAAGAGCTGAAGGTCAGAGCTGGATGAAGCTAGGAGGACCACATCATCCGCAAAAAGCAGAGACGAGATTCTCCTGCCACCAAACTCGACACACTCCACACCACGGCTGCGTCTAGAAATTCTGTCCATAAAAGTGATGAACAGAACCGGTGACAAAGGGCAGCCCTGGCGGAGTCCAACCCTCACTGGGAACAGGTCCGACTTACTACCGGCTATGCGGACCAAACTCACTCTCCTCTGGTAAAGGGACTGAATGGCCCTTAACAGAAAGCCACCCACCCCATACTCCTGGAGCGTCCCCCACAGGGTGCCCCTGGGGACACGGTCATAAGCCTTCTCCAAATCCACAAAGCACATGTGGATTGGTTGGGCAAACTCCCATGCCCCCTCCATCACCCTTGCAAGGGTATAGAGCTGGTCCACAGTTCCACGGCCAGGACGAAAACCACATTGCTCCTCCTCTATCTGAGATTCAACTATCGATCGGACCCTCCTCTCCAGTACCTTGGAGTAGACCTTTCCAGGGAGGCTGAGGAGTGTGATCCCCCTATAGTTGGAACACACCCTCAGGTCACCCTTCTTAAAGATGGGGACCACCACCCCGGTCTGCCACTCCCTAGGAACTGCCCCCGATGACCACGCAATGTTGTAGAGACGTGTCAACCATGACAGCCCTACAACATCCATAGCCTTGAGATACCCAGGACGAACCTCATCCGCCCCCGGGGCTCCGCCGCTGTGTAGTTGTTTGACTACCTCAGCAACTTCTGCCCCCGAGATCGGACAGTCCATCCCCAGGCCTCCCAGCTCTGGTTCCTCCTCGGAATGCGCATTGGTGGGATTGAGGAGCTCCTCAAAGTATTCCTTCCACCGTCCGACTATAGCCTCAGTTGACGTCAGCAGCTCCCCATCCCCACTGTAAACAGTGTGAGCGAGTTGCTGCCTTCCTCTCCTGAGGCGCCGGACAGTTTGCCAGAACCTCTTTGGAGCCGATCGATAGTCTTTCTCCATGGCCTCACCAAACTCCTCCTACGCCCGAGATTTTGCCTCGGCAACTGCCACTGCTGCACCCCGCTTGGCTATCCGGTACCTGTCTGCTGCCTCCGGAGACCCACAGACCAGCCACGCCCTGTAGGCCTCCTTCTTCAGCCTGACGGCTCCCCGAACCTCTGGTGTCCACCAGCGGGTACGGGGGTTGCCACCACGACTGGCACCGGGCGCCTTTATTTTTAATCGAAATCATTAAAAAAATTAAAACACTTAAACGCAGCAGTAGAGCCCTGTGCGGGACTGTTTTCTTCATCCCGCTCCTGCCCGCTCCCGCTGAATTTCTGACCATTACAGCCTGCAACCGCAACGTGTGTGTTACACTCCCGCCGGCACCTGCAGCGTGCATGTCTACTCCCGCCCGCAACCGCAAAACTCGGAGAAATTATTACCTCACAATAAAAGAGATGTATTGAGTTTGCGTCCTCAACATGTCATTTTATAGGTTATCCGCTTTCACCGCAGCGCTACGCTCCGTTTCAATCAGGCTGTACAGCAGGATTTCCCCTCGTAGCGATATTTTCTCTAACTCTGATTGCTTCATGCTATAGATCGTTGGAAAGCTGCTTTTATGTACTTTTAAGTTATAAAACGGAGCATTTTGGATGACAAACTCGCACGTCTCTGAATCTGTGTTGTGATTCGTTGCGCTCAAGACAGGGAATCCCGGTGGCTACCGTAATGCACTGTATGTGCACGGAAAGCCCCATTTTTAGTCTTTTCAGCACTTTTGGAATTTTAATGATATCTTGAACTAGAGCAGGGATCGGCAACCCGCGGCTCTTCCATCCATCTGATGCGGCTCTCTGTGCTTGTAAAATAATGAATGGATATTTAAATAAAAAGCTTCAGGGCCGGCTCTGGGTAATTTGGTGCCCAAGGCGAGAGTGCCCATTTGCGCCCCCCCATCCCCCCCCCCCCCCCCCCGCCTCTCACCCAAACCCAAGTCCACACATTGGAAAAAGCAACTCCACAGTTGTTCCTTAGTTACTAATTTTTTATTTTAAATATTCACACAGCAACTCTTTAAAGTCAACAGCCTGAAGAATAAATGTAAGCTTGAAAGATAAGTAACCTGAGAATATTACAATAACCAACAACTCAAAATGTTGTGCAAATGTCATTGGGGGGGATGCAAAATCAAAAGTAGCATTAAACTGTGCAATCAAAAGCAAAACTCAAATATCAGTGTCATCATAAAAAAAGTTCTACTTTCCATTTTGTTCAACTGCTGTGACCAGTCAGCAGGATCCACGGGGCCAGCAGCTCATACATGTTCACAGACATGCTTTCGTTCTTTTTTAAACACAGAAACAGTTTTGTTTACCTGTTTGTAGCTACAGTTTCGCCGACAGCTGCCGGCTTCTTCAGGCTGACGCTGATGGTGGCGCGTCACTTCCTTCTCCGTTTATCTGCGGGCAGCAGAGGACGTTGTCGCCCTCTACTGCCCGCTCTCCCCTCTCCGACGATGCAGTCCCATGCGTGGTCCAGCGTGTAAACTCCGTCGTCCCTGTTCATGGTCCCACATCCACGTCTCCTTATCTCGATTGCTTCCTTGATCCATCTTTTGTATTTTTGTTGTTCGGTGGTTATGATCCGTGTGCTGTCCCAGTCCATTATATGGTTTTCTCTTAAGCAGTGATCTGTTACGGCTGACTTTTTTATTGTACTTTCTGCTTCTTCTTTTGCTGCTCTTGTGTGTTTACGATTTGCCTCTTTCTCGCACTCCTTTCTGTGTTCTATTGTCCGTGTATTGAGTTGGCGTCCGGTTTCTCCTATGTATGTTTTATTGCATATTTTGCATGGGATTTCGTAGACGACTCCACATTTAAGTCCAGCTGATATTTTGTCTTTTGGGTGTACTAGTCTGTTTCTAACTGTTGTGTATGGCTTTGTTGGTGTGTTTATGTTGTGTTTTTTCATTGTTGCTCTTATTTTTTCCGTTATGCCTCTGATGTATGGTAGGGTTATCACTGGTTTTGGTTCTTGTCTTTCTGGGTTTCTGGTTCTTTTTTTGGGTTGTTCTTTGCTTTCTGTTTTTGTTTGTTGTTTTCCTTTGTTTATTGCCCATGTCGGGTATGCGCAGGTCTTTAAAGCGTGTTGTATGTGTTTGTCCTCTTGTTTACGGTCTCTCTCTTCTGTTATCATGTTTGCTCGGTGATATAATGTTCTGATTACTGACATTTTGTGTATGGTGGGGTGTTCTGATGTCCATAATAGATATTGGTCTGTGTGTGTTGGTTTCCTGTATGTGTTTATGTTTAGGGTCCCGTCGGTCTGCCTGGTGATTTTCATATCCATAAATGCTATGCTGCCTTCTGTTTCTAACTCATAAGTGAATTTTATGTTGCCCGTGTCGTCAATATTGTTTAAGTGTTGTGTTAGTGTTTCTGTTTGACCTTTTGGTATGATTTCCAGTATGTCGTCTACGTAGCGTTTCCATAGTTTTATTTTGCAGTTTGGGGGGGCGGTGGCTATGGCTTTTTGTTCCAGGTCTTCCATAAAAAACTCGCACAGGGTGGCTGATAACGGGTTACCCATGGCGAAGCCTTCCAGTTGTTTGTATATTGTGTTGTCGTATGTGAAGTAAGTGGAGTTAGCTACCAGTGCTATCAGTTGTGCTATGTCATCTGCTGTGAGGTTTGTCCTTTTGTGTAAAGTCTTGTCTTGTCTGATTCTGTTAACTACTATGTCTATGGTTTTTTGGGTTGGTGTTTTTGTGAACAGAGATGTGACGTCATGTGAGATGAGTATGTCGTTGTCTTCTATTGTAATTTCCTTTAGTTCTTTTGCCAATTCTATACTATTTTTGCAGTGTTGGTCTGTATTTCCTAATAACGGGTTCTTTTTTAAACACAGAAACAGTTTTGTTTACCTGTTTGTAGCTACAGTTTCGCCGACAACTGCCGGCTTCTTCAGGCTGACGCTGATGGTGGCGCGTCACTTCCTTCTCCGTTTATCTGCGGGCAGCAGAGGACGTTGTCGCCCTCTACTGCCCGCTCTCCCCTCTCCGACGATGCAGTCCCATGCGTGGTCCAGCGTGTAAACTCCGTCGTCCCTGTTCATGGTCCCACACGCTGGACCACGCATGGGACTGCATCGTCGGAGAGGGGAGAGCGGGCAGTAGAGGGCGACAACGTCCTCTGCTGCCCGCAGATAAACGGAGAAGGAAGTGACGCTCCACCATCAGCGTCAGCTTGAAGAAGCCGGCAGCTGTCGGCGAAACTGTAGCTACAAACAGGTAAACAAAACTGTTTCTGTGTTTAAAAAAGAACGAAAGCATGGACTTACAAAGACACAGCAAGAACACACCTAAGATGTTCACAGACATCTGTTGAATCTGATGATGGTGTCTCTTCAGGCTGTTGGATTGGAGCACTGAGTCTGCTGGTGTTGGGTTCTTCTTCTGTGAGAAAATAAACACACACACACACACACACACACACACACACACACACACACACACACACACACACACACACACACAACTTAACCCTCTGATGCATGAATTAAGAACAGCGCCACTTTCACATTCAATATTCCTCGGTCATGTGCAGTGATGCTTTTCACTATTTTTAATATTACTGGACTTTTTATTTTATTGATCTTTTTTAATCTGTTCTATGAAAACATGAATAAAATTATCAAAAACAGGTGGAAGTGAGCGCATCCATGGGGAATATTTGAAAAAACTTATGTCTCACTCTCAGGTGCTCTTCAGCATCAAATAAATTGTAGAATATGAGGAAGAAGAACCGGTGATCTGAGGCACTCTGAGGATTTCATTTATTAAACAAGGAAACACCGACGCGTTTCGGTACGACCTTCTTCAGGGCATAAACCTTTATACCTTGAAGATGACTCACTATGTCACAAAAACTAACGTCCATCCTTTTTTAAAAATTTACAGCCTAATTGACAATAACATCTTAAGGAGACAATTTCAGATGTGTATGTTGAGATTATTTATTATTCTCAATGCTAAATCAATGCTGCACTGATTGTGCCAAAAACACGTGTCTGGTGTGGATTTAAATAAATTAATTTTGCATATCAATATATGTGTTAAGCCGTTTAATTTGAAAAAGTCCGTTTCTACAGCTGATTACAAATAGCCTAACAAGTAACTCACCTGGTTCTAGATGCTGAGACTGTAGCCCAGTAAATGTGCTGCTGCTGCGTGATGCCTGGATGAAGACGCTGCAGCGTAAACAAGAAAGAGACGGCATAAGATGTCATGCTGTGTTCAGGCAGTTCTCGCTCCCCGCCGGGCCCGGCGGCAGCGGGGGAGTCCCCGCCACGGCCGCGGCGGTGCCGCCCGCCCGATGTGTCGGACAAAGTTGAAAATTTGCTACACCCACACCTAACGTTCTTCTGATATACAAATATTAAATTCATATTGTATGCGTACTTAAATCTTGAAACAACGTTCATAAAAGGCTGCAATCAAGCTCCAAAAACCAGTAAAAAATCTTACATTCTTCATCATCACAGTGAGACTCAACATTGTCTCACTGCATCTGGACACGACGATTCAAAAGTAAAATGAATGGGTTAAAGTTAGATACTGTATTGTGTGTGTAAACAGCTAGCGAGGGTCCGTCCGTGGACCGTGCGTGGCAGGAGAGGCAGTTAGCTACAATGCTAACGCAAAAAGTTCCTTTGCAAAACTTATAAAGTCTACATACCTCTGCTTTGGGCCCGTTTTTATTCTTCTTCCTTCCTTCGCTTTCGGAATGCTGATCCCGATGGCTTAGGCGTTCTTTTCATCGTAAAATACCAAACGTTTAAACGCGACAACAGGATGTCCTTCTACAGTACCACTCACACACGTAACTATGGCAACCTTAACGGTCAAATAAATGCATCGGAGCGGTGGCTCAAGCGGGAGCTCGAAATGCAGCCAGATCATTAGAATTTAAATATTGATGTTATGATTTCATGTCATTTCAAAGGGGAATTTTCAGTATTTAGAGAGTGCATTTCATATTACAAACATGAATTTAATGAACTTTTTTTTTTTGTTGAAATTTTGCACCCTATCCATCAGATGGCGCCCCAGGCGGCCGCCTGTGTCGCCTGTCGACAAAGCCGGCCCTGAAAAGCTTTATATTTTACTGAATTAATTTTATATCTGTAAGTCAATTCTATGTGAAGATTGTCTGCATAAACCTGAACAGGTCCAACCCAGTCTTACTGTGAGACCGGGTTGGGTCACGCTTGTGCGTAATCCAATCCAATCCAATCCAATTTTATTTATAAAGCGCATTCACAAGGCATTACAACCAAACAAGGCGCTGTACACTAAAAATGTTGGTTAATTAAACAGGCGTTATATAAACATGTCGAACACAGATAAAAGATAAAAAGGAAATACAACAAAATTCCCAAAAATAACAGCTAAAAATCATTAAGACACAGGGTGAAGTAAAAATAGGAAAAAACATTTACCTCAATAATACGGAAGTCGATAATTGTGGAGTCAGTTTATAAACAGTGCAGATGTCAGTGAGGTTCATAATTATGTTGTATAAGCTAGGTTGAAGTAGTGAGTTTTCAGGCGTGATTTAAAAATGCTAGCTGTTGGTGCTAGCCTCACTAGTAGTGGTAATGCGTTCCACAGCTTCGGTGCACAGACAGAGAAAGCCCTTTCTCCACGGCTTTTTAAACGTGCATTGGGAACAGCTAGGAGGAGCTTATCTTCAGACCTGAGAGCACGCGGCGGGTTGTAGTAATGGACAATTTCACACAGATATGGAGGAGCTTGATGGTTCAAGGATTTGTAAGTCAGAAGCATAATTTTGAAGTTTATCCTGAGCTGCACGGGCAACCAGTGGAGAGATTTCAGAATTGGAGAAATGTGTTGTCTTCTGTCAGCTCCAGTCAGCAACCTAGCTGCTGAATTCTGGACCAGCTGAAGTCTAGAAAGAGCTGCTTTACTGATGCCGTATAAGCAGGAGTTAGAGTAATCCAGCCTTGAGGTGATGAAAGTGTGGACCACCGATTTCAGAAGACGGACACTCAGGATGTGCTTTAGTTTCGAGATGCGTCTTAGTTGGTAAAAACATGATTTAACTGTGTTATTGACCTGGGCATCCATCTTCAGAGCCTGGTCCATTTTTACTCCAAGGTTGCAGATTACAGAGGATACATTAGGTGAGAGATAGTTGAGGTCAGGTTGATGAGTAACCGTGGTACTGTAAGGACTGAAAACGATTAAGTCAGTTTTGGAGTCATTAAGATGGAGGAAGTTGTCAGCTAGCCATTGCTTGACCTCAAGGATACAATCAGACAGAACTTTCGTTGATTGAGTTGGCATAAATGAAAAGTAGATTTGACAGTCGTCAGCGTAAAGATGGTATGAGACAGCGTGCTTTCTGAAAATGGCTCCTAAGGGCAGTATATAGAGGTTGAACAGTAACGGGCCGAGAATTGAACCTTGTGGGACACCCCAACGTAGAGGCTGTGACTCGGATGAACAGCCGTCCAACATGACCCTAGCAGACCTGTTACAAAAGTATGACCTAAACCAATCCAGGGCTGTGCCTGAAATGCCAGCCCAAGTGTGAAGTCTTGTGATCAAAATGCCAAGATCGATCGTGTCGAATGCTGCAGATAGATCCAAAAGTACCAGAACCACATGGAAACCTGAATCTAAAGCCAGAAAAATGTCATTAAACACCCGAACGTGAGCAGTTTCAGTGCTGTGCTGTTTTCTAAAACCAGACTGACAGGTGTCCATTACCTGATATTCATTTAGATGTTTCATCAACTGTGCATAGACTATTTTCTCAAGGACCTTAGATAAAAACGGTAATTTGGAAATTGGTCGTAGATTAGAGTAATCGGTGGGATCAAGGCCGGGTTTTTTCAAGATTGGTTGTAGAACCGCGTGTTTAAAGGCACGAGGAACTTCAGCCAATGTCAAGCTACTATTTATAATGCCTAGCACGCTATTGCTAATTAAAGGAAACACCTCTTTCAGGAGTCGAGGTGGGATAACATCATCTGGGGAGCCAGAGGGTTTCATGGCTGCAACAGTTTTTTCTAGACAGGCCAAAGAGATGGGCTGAAAGCTTTGAAGTTTCCCGTGAGAGGGGATAAATGAATCAGGAACATGGTTGGTTTGGTGAATCTGAGCTCTGATTACAGTGATCTTATTTAAGAAAAACTGCAGGATTTGGCTACACAAGTCAGCGGACACAGAGGAAAATAGTTTTTGAACTGGGGAAAGCACTGCATTTATGGTTTTATATAACACACCTTGATTATTTGAATTAGCCGTGACAATGCTGGCAAAAAATCGATTTCTCGCTCCTCTGACTACTTTTTGATACTGAGACCAAGCCTCTCTCATGGCCTCAAAGGATACAGTAAGCCTGTCTTTTATCCATTTACGTTCCAGTCTCCTGCAATTTCGTCTCATGGAACGAGTTTGTTCGTTCAGCCATGGGTCTGACTTGGATTTCTTTCGACTTGATTTTAATGGAGCGGCAATATCCATAGCAGCCAGGCAGGATGAATCAAGCACACGAAGTGATCCCTCAACTACAGAAGACGCAATAGTAGAATCATATGGAGCTGCGTTCAGAGTAAGAACAGCGGCAAAATCTGCAGCAGTATTGGGTGTGATTACACGAGAGAAGCTGGGACGGAAATATTCAATACGAGGGGCATAGTCCAATTTCAAGTTAAACAAAACTGGTGAGTGATCAGAAAAAGTTGCAGGTAAAATGCCAAGATCACAAATTTCCAGCTCATGACAGAAAACGCTGTCAAGTGTGTGTGTATGACCATGTGTGGGCCCACTCACACGTTGGGACAAGCTAAAAGAGTCGATGAGATCTAGGAAATCCCTTACCAAAGGTTTGTCAGGGTAGCAGACATGAATATTAAAATCACCAAGCAAGAGTATTTTTCCGTATCTACAGGAGACTTCAGCCAGAAAAGCTGCAAATTCATTTAGAAAATCCTTATTGTATGGTGGTGGACGGTAAATGAGAGCACATAACAGTGTAGGCGAATGTCCCAATTCAAACACGCTTAATTTAAAGGATAATGGAGTTGATTGAGGGGTAATCGGTGTGCAGATAAGATCTGATTTGAATAAAGTCAATAGGCCACCGCCCCTGCGATGTGCTCTTGGAATGTTAATGAAGGAGCATCCAGGAGGTAACAGTTCGACTATTGAGGCTGAATCCCCAGGGGTGATCCATGATTCAGTGGCGCATAAAACATCCAGGCTATTGTCCTGGAAGAATTCCTTTAAAATAAAAGTTTTATTTACAACCGATCTGGCGTTGATCAGCGCAAAGCGAGTCGACTGAGTATCCGATTGTAGAGAAAGTCCGGTTCCATCAGATCTTGCAACATACCGCAGGTTGGCGGGATTTCTTCCCCGCTGAGTGAGCCGACCAGAACGAGAGCAGCCGAAACGCGCGTGGGCACCCGGCCGGCGAATCATCCTCACATCCCACGCGCTCATGCAGCTCCCCGCTCTGAGAGCTCCCAGCCGGCAGGACATCCTCGTTTCAGACGCAACCATGGAACATTCAGTTCCGTGTGCTCCCGGTAGCAGCGAGATCGGCCCAACGCAGTTGAGATGACGCTGGATCCGGCACATCACAGTCACGGAGCAGCGCTCCGATATGGCCTCGCCGCGCCGGATCCTTCGGAGCTGAACGAAGAAGCCGCCTCGCTTCCCCCGTTTCCTTCTCCACGGTCTCCGAGGCAGCGGCAAACCAAAAGGCATCACAAGCCTGAAGGCTTGGCTAATATCAGACTCCAGCGGCGGTGGGAAATCATATGCGCTTATGAGCTGAAGAGGATGTGAGATTCTGGGCTTCTCCTCAGATGGCTCCTGGATGTGTCGCACATTGGAGACAGGAACAAGCGCTATTCAGCCAAAGTTTCATAATCAGGGAACATTTTCTAAGTGACAAGTCTCTCTGAGAGACAGGGTTTGGAAAACACTCGCTTCAGTGGGAGGAAGCTTCCCGCATGCGCTTCTGCGATGCTCGGATCCTGCACGTCTTTTAACACATTGGTCAGGATTGACGCACTTTGTTTTCATTTAGATGGTTAAAAAAAAAGTCGGGCTTGGGCTCGGGCCGGGCCAGAGAATCCTGAAAACCTTTTCGGGCCGGGTCGGGCTGGGGCTCCACCCCCTCGGGCCGGGCCGGACATGGGCTCAGATTTTAGGCCCGTGCAGGGCTCTACTGTCCGGCCCCAAAACAATTCTAATCGGAATCTGGTGTCCTTGAGCCTGCAAGGCTCCAACGAAAACTCCCCTCTCAGAAGATATGTGGAATGTGCCGTTGCTATGGCAACTCAACTCTGTCTCCTTTCCCAGCCTGGGCGGGACTGCGGGAAGGCCGCTGAAACGTTCCAGGATCACTGCAGCCCTCCAACCCTCAATGCTCCTCCCCCTATCCACACTGAGGTGACATGCGCTGCTTATCGTGGCTGCAGGAACTGAAGTAGGGACAGTCCCTACCCACCACCCCACCTAGTGGACACTTATGTTGTGTTGTCTGAAGTCTGTTGCATATCTGTCTGAGGTGTTTTGTTGCAGAGCAAAGCTGCCCTCCTGGTGGAGGGTAACTCTGAAGTGCCTTTTTTTCCCCTCCACCTTAACCAATCCTCATGTAACCCTCTTATCTCTATTAAGGTAGCATGACTCAGGGTTGAGAATGACCACAGTCACCAATTCTTGTCATGTGTCTTGCCCATGTATGTCTGATCTCTGAATTGTGCGTACTGAAACTCTAATTTCCCTCTGGGATTAATAAAGTATCTTTGATTTGATTTGATTTGATTGATTTTGATGAAGTGCAGGGGTCTTGTAGCCTAGCCTTGGTCAAAAATTACCCAGAATACACCGCAGTATTTTCAAAAAGATGGCGGATCGGAATGCGGCAGTTACTACGTATACACAATTTAAAAGGTAAAAGGCTCGTTATATATTTATATTGAAACTAATGCGTATAAAATATAACATCCATGTCACGTAACGTTACGTGACCGCCGTGGAAGCCATGGTCACGTGATGCAAGTCTGTTCCATTTAACCATTTTCTTTGACCAAGGAAGGACAGTGTCCTTGTAAGCAAGGCACTTGGCCTTGCAAGACATTGCCTCGCGAGGCCAGGCACCTTGGCACTGAGAAACACCCTCACTGACAGGCGGGGCCCACGACCGAGGAGGACGGCGGCGTGGCGCAGTGGTGCGGCCGAGTGAGTAATTGACCTCCACGAGGCGATACACCAAGGAGGATGATGGCGCGGCAGACAAGCGACCTGAAAGAGGCGGTGTGACAAGGCCAGAGGATCAAGCAGGTCAGTTCTGCGGAAGTGGAGCCTGCCCCAATGTGCCCAGATAAGGCTGCAGACTCTCTCCGGCCCTAGCTCCGGCGACTGTTTTATTTTGACTGGCTTAAAGCTTTTAGTCCCTTCTTCACAGAACACACTGCAGAGGATTGATAAGTTAACCACCGTAACCAGTCGCAGTGTCAGTGATGTACAAGAACAACTTACACCACCGGTTACATAAACATGGGAGATTATTTAGGTGAAGTATCCAGATGGTACGGATGGAGAATTTAAGCCTTCACTTGTTTTCGTACAGGGAAGAACACAATATTTCTAGCAGAACAAGCTGCTGGACACTTGACTACATGTTGACCTCTGGCATTACTGTAGACCAGCGGTTCCCAAACTTATTTAGCCGCGCACCCCCTTCTATGTCCCGACCATGTCGACGCACGCACCAGCCCCCACATCAGGCTATATGTATATATACATATATATATATATGTATATGTATATGTATATATATATATATGTATATGTATATGTATATATATATATATATATACATATACATATATATATATACATATACATATATATATATACACACACATATATATATATACTTGTGCGTAATCAAATGTCTATAGGGGAAAATATGGAAAAGCCATGAGGTCCACTTTAGCCTCAGACCGACTTATTGCTGTTTTATGGTGTGGCTGAATCTGCGATCCGCTGCCACGCGGACTGGAATAACAAATGCTGCAGTAACATGAGTTGTAGTCAGGTTCATGAGGAGTCACTGGCTGGAGCGGACCCGACTTTAATACGTCATCCCAAAATAGAAGCTAATATCTTAATATGACCTTGAATGAAAAATGTTATAAAACCTCTTAAAAGTTTTTATCACGGAGGAGGCAGCGCTCATTTCTGTCTTCAGTCTGACGGCGAGCCGGAGTTTGCGCGGCGTGCGCGCTTATTGAATCTGTGTGTGTGTGTGTGTGTGTGTGTGTGTGTGTGTGTGTGTGTGTGTGTGTGTGTGTGTGTGTGTGTGTGTGCAGCACAGCTCCATGAGCCGCTCCAGTCACCGCGTCTCGTTATCGGCGCTATTTAAACCAATGTTGTAAAATGACTTCTGCCCAGCCCAGATGTGCTCACATGTGCACCCGTGAGCCGTGGTTCTGCTGGAACGCGTCTGACCTCTGACAGACGCACTCTGAACTTCAGATCTTCAGCGCGCTGTTAATAGCCTGAATGGGAATCATTTCTTGTTATTTAGTTACATCCACAATGTTCTGTGTGTGAGGTTTACAATGTCAGAACACCTGCATGAGACAGGTGTTAATTACAATCTGCCAGAATGACTCACCTTCAGATTCCTCCAACACCGTTAAAAATGATACGGAACATATCAGCATGCGCAGGCCAGAGTGCTGAAGCTCGGCACATTGTTATTATGAAGCTAGGGCACATGTGGAGGACACACGCGCAAAAATATACTTGTTTTCAGTTACATTTATTGGGCCCACTTACTTTTTCTTTGGCCCACCCACAAATGAGTTTCTGGCTACGTTAATGGTGACATATGACAGACTTCTCTGAGCTCCGCAGCCATTACACTTTTCACCTCGCGCACCCCCTAGCGGCAGCTCGCGTACCCCCGGGGGTGCGTGCACCACACTTACGGAATCCCTGTGTAGACAAATACCCTTGTTGGACTTCTCCAACACTACAAAGGGGGTAACTCTGAAGTGCCTTTCCCCCCCTCCTTTTCTATCTAATTGCAAATGAGTGCCTTGACGGCTGCTCTCGTGGTCTGCCTGTATCTGTTTTTGTTCTACATGTCTGTGTGTTTAACCTTGGCCAGGCTTGTTCAAGGTGCTTTTATGTCTTTGCATGGCCCTGCTCCAGATGACCTCTCTGAGCTGCTGGATTTTTACTCCCCTGCACGGTCTCTAAGGTCAGCTGATCGGATGCTCCTGGAAGTCCCAAAAACAAGACGTAAGGTCAGAGGTGACAGGGCTTTCTCTGTAGCGGCCCCTAGGCTCTGGAATGCTGCCTTTGAGCATTAGGTCAGCCTCTTCACTGTCTGGTTTTAAACCTATTTTTATGATTTGGCTTTTAACTCGGCATGAGAGTCTTTTTAGTGTTAGTTCTAAAGCTTTAGTCTTTATGTATTTTTATGTTGTGTATTGTTTTTTAATGTTTTTAAATTCTGTGAAGCACTTTGGTCGGTTTTATGCTGTTTTAAGGTGCTGTACAAATGAAGCTGCCTTGCCTGTTCTGCGGAGACAAATTTCTATGCTTCAGGACACTGGGGCATTGACAATAAAGTTGATTCTGATGTCCAGATCGGCTCATGGGTCGTCTGAGTCAGTCACAAACATGTCTACATCTCCAGCTCCCCAGATTACTTGTGGTGGGAGGTAAACTTTCTTGAACACGTGTTGTTAAACTCCTCCAGCAGTCCAATATCTGTTCTCATCTTATTACCAGAGAAAAATAAATTCAGACCAACCAGGAGAGGTTTCAAAAGTTACTTCTGACTGATTAAACCTTGTTGTCTGCTACAGCACTAACGCAGTTTAACGGGAGCTGCGGATCGTTTACATTTTCTTCCTGAGGGAAAACTTAGTATACTTAACATTCTGAGACCTGAATTTTTATTTGGTGTGATGTGAAATAAAAATATTTCTAGGTTTCCTAGAAAAAACTGAAATAAAATTTTTTAACTTAAATTCACTGTCAAATGTTTCTAAATAATAAATTGAAGAGAATAAAAACATTCTAGTGCAAGAAGGGAATATCCTCATATGTGGACACAGGGTCTCAGGAGGTTAAGGAGCTAGGTAGAGCTCATTCTGGAAACTCTTTTATTCTTAAAATCCTGCTGTGGGAGTCAAAGGTTTTTTTTTCAGTTGTGGTTTTAATACTTTTTACGTGTCATTAAAAAGAAATTTGCCTCTGGCCTTTATCTTTAACATGTAGGATTTCATGACACTATTTCCGTCTTTAGAAAAAAAAACAATCTTATGTAGTGTAGTGCCTCTCAAGATGAAAATCACAAGATGCTTCACAAGAACAAAAATAAAGATTTTTAAAAAATATCATTAACAAGGGAACAAAAATTGCGATTAAAAATGTAAGGAAAGGGAAAGAGAAAATTAACAAAGAGGACAGTGGGCTTTTTTCTCATTCAGCACAAAAGTCTAAATTTAAAACATCAGATGTTCTAGAAAAAACAATTTTTTAATTATAAGAGAAAATTTTCTTTGTATTGAATTGAATTGTTTTCTAATAATAAATACTCGCATTCACCTACCATAAAGGAGATGATTTACAGCCGTTTTCCTTAAGTTTTGCTCAGCAGCAGGCTTGAGAGCAGCTCCACCAGCAGCTTTAGCAGCTCTACAGTCATCCAGACAGACACCAACACCCCTCTGGGGGTGTGTTCTATCTGTTCTCCGCCTCCAGTTCAATTTAGTTCAATTCAAGTTTCTTTATATTGCGCCAAATCACAACAAGGGTCTTCTCAAGGACCTTCACACAATAAGTCTTTCAATACAGGTCAGTTCATTAAGCCAATCTGTAAAATGTTTCTTATATAAGGAACCCAGCAGGTCGCATCGAGTCACTGACTAGTGTCAGAGTCTTTACAGCAATCCTCATACTAAGCAAGCATGCAGCGACAGTGGAGAGGAAAACTCCCTTTTAACAGGAAGAAACCTCCAGAGAATCCTGGCTCAGTATAAGCAGCCATCCTCCACGACTCACTGGGGATGTAGAAGACAGAGCAAACACACACACACACACACACACACACACACACGTTTCTATGGTTACATTGTGATTTCTTAATAAATATTCTATTTGGTGAGAGATAAAATTTATTGTATTTATCCTAGTGAATCTATGCCCCCAAAGATGTGTAGGAGATGGAGGGAGCTCCAAGTCCCAGAGATCCAGGAGCTGCCCCAGAGCACAGGGACCCCAGGGAGACTGTAACTAGCAACACCCCCGCCCCCTCTCGAGAGGCACAAAGGATCGCCCCGGGGGGCCACAACCAGCAGCCGGCAGAGTCCCGGGAGATATCAGCGGCAAGCCCATAGGCCCGCCCGCAGCCTCCCACCCCCTAGCCGGCCGAGCCCGGAACCCAGCGACCCGGGACCTGGGGGCGACCACCCCAGCTGGAGACCCAGCAGAGCCCAGGGACTCAGACCCCACCAGGCAGCCAAGGAGATTGATCAGGCAGACTCCAAAAACCTTAAACCCCCTGACCCAGGAGTTGCAAACACTCAGGCAGACCAAGGCACCCCACCCCACACCAGGTGTGGCAGGGGGAGAGGAGGCAAAGATGTATAGTAGCACAAGAAGTACCAGGAAAGGGGAGGAGTCCAAGACCCCACCTGACATATACAGCCATACACAAAAACAGTCACACACTCCCTCCCTCATGCTCACACACACACATACAACCCAAGACTCACAAAAATGCACACCAGACACCCGCTCATGCTCCCCATACACACCCTGTTAACTCTGGTCCCGGTACTGCTGCACATGGGGTACAACCATCACCGGTTCCCAGAGTTCGACCCTTTCTGCTGGGGTGATGATGAGCAGGCACCCCCACTGAGCAAAGCATCTCACCAGCCCAGACCCCAACCAGATGGCCAGATCTCCCTCCTAGCCTCTAGCCCTGGGATGCCAAGCGGCAACAGAGGTGTAGTAAGACCCCTAGTCTCCCTCCGCCTGCTCCAATACAGTGTTGTGTGTGTTGATGAGGTGTATTCCATAGCTGTAGTGAGCGGGCAGTGCAGGCATCGTCTGGCCTACGCCAGCTGATGCCACCACACCACCCCACTCCCCCCCACAGCCGTCTGTGTCTAAGTACAGTTTAAAATTGGAAGTGGGCACCGGCACTCGGGATGAGGCTGAAAGATCCCCTTGCCAAATGCCATTGAGTGTGCTCACTCCCAAGGCCCTAAGTGTGTGTTTGCGTGGAATGTCGTTAGTGGAAGTGTTTAATGTGTAAATAAAATTGGGGAGCAGGTTGCCACAATGCGGAAATGGGATCCATACCCGCACCCCTGACTCAGCCCTGATTTTAACAGTAATGCACAAATTGGACTTGGACCTTGCCATACCTCATTCTAACCCTAACCACCTGTTATTATCAGCAGAGAGCGGACAAACAATCATAAACCAAACAAAAGCAACCCCAATAATCTAAAACAGTTACCAAAAGTCTCACCTTCAGTTAATACAGTCACTCCTTCACCAGTTACTATTAATATGGCTCTTTTAAATGTTCGTTCTCTGCTGAACAAAACGTTTTTAATAAATGACCTGATTTTAGATCATAATCTTCACCGTCTGCTTTTAACAGAAACATGGCTGAGTTCAGATGCACCTGTGGTTCTCACAGAGGCCTCTCCACCAGATTTTAATTTAAAATTTTCAACGAGGAGTAGCAAAAGGGGAGGCGGTACTGCTTTTATTAGTTCATCAATACTTTCTGCCAAACCTGTTTTATTTGATAACTTTACCACTTTTGAATATACAGCAGCAGTTTTTAGCTGTACTCAGATTTTTTGAGTCACAGTTTATCGGCCTCCTAAGCAGATTTTTTATCAAGAATTTTCAGAGTTTTTATCAATCCTGCACAACTGCTTTAAAAGGATCATTTTAGCCGGTGACTTTAATCTACATATAGAGAATCCTTCTGATCCTTCTTCAAAGGAGTTTTTAAATATTCTGAGTTATATGAATTTTAGTCAACATGTCACACGGCCAACTCACAACAGAGGACACACCCTGGGCTTGGTCATTACGTATGGCCTGTCCACCAGTGTGTCCTCTGTTATTCGTTTGCTGTCTCTGATCACTACTGTGTATTTTTTAGCATCACCAGCTTTATCCAGCTGGAACCCTCTGTGAGAACTGTAAGGAAGCATCATCTCACCCCTGAAGAGGCTGCAGGTTTTCTTGAAGTTTTTAGAAAGATCCCTCCCACTCCGGTAACTGCCTCTTGTGATTTTACTGTCAATGATTTTAACCGTAGACTGAAATCCGCTCTCGACCTGCTCGCTCCACTTAAAATAAAAAGTTTTTATTCAAAACGTGCTTCACCGTGGAGAAATGAAAATCTAAAGAAACTAAAGAGAAACTGCAGGGTTGCAGAGTGGAGATGGAGAAAGAACAAAACAACTATAAATCATATAATATATACAGAGCTTCTCAAATCATATAGTAACGCAGTGAGAAATTCAAGAAATGCATACCTTTCCAAACTCATTCTGGACAAAAAACACAATCCCAGAATACTTTTTTCCACCATAAACAACATTTTAAACCGTACATCCAATTCACTTCAGAAAACACCCTCAAATGCACTCTGTGAGGAGTTTGCAGCCCACTTCAGAGGGAAGGTAGACACCGTCAGATGGAATATTTTATCCTCCATAAGTAATAAGGTTTTAGATAGATCTGGATGTGTGTCTATACCAGAGGAAACACTGGACAGCTTTGTCCTGGTAGAAGCTGAGACTCTTAATAAAGTTTTCTCCTCAGTGAGACCCACCACATGTGTTCTGGACCCAATTCCAACTTCGTTTTTTAAACAATTTTATGGATCTTTTAGTGATGAGATTTTAACCCTGATAAACTGCTCCCTTCAGACGGGGGTCTTTCCTGCTGCCTTTAAACAGGCGGTGGTGAGGCCCCTGTTGAAGAAGAGCAATGTAGATTTTAATGAATCAAACAATTATCGACCGGTATCTAACTTACCATTTCTTAGCAAAATTTTAGAAAAGTTGGTTTTAAATCAACTAAATGATTTAATAAACACTCATAATGTCCTAGAGAAGTTTCAGTCTGGCTTTAGGGTGAACCACAGCACAGAGACGGCCCTTTTGAAGATTTTGATCAACAGAAGGCAACAGTGTTGGTTCTACTGGATCTAAGTGCTACCTTCGATACTGTAGACCACACTATTCTTTTAACCTGTTTAAAACATGGTTCACATCCTACCTCACAGACAGAACGTTTATGGTGAGTTTGGATACCTGTTCCTCGAGGGTCCATGGGATTACATGTGGTGTGCCCCAGGGTTCAGTTTTAGACCCAGTGCTTTTTAACCTCTATAAGCTCCCTCTTGGCGGTGTCATTGGGTGATATGGAGTCAACTTTCAGTCATGCTGATGATACACAATTGTATGTCTCCGTGTCTCCTGATGACACATGGCTAATGGATGCACTTTTTAACTGCATCTTAGACATCAAATCCTGGATGGCAGGACATTTTCTCCAGCTCAACCAGGACAAAACTGAAGTTTTAGTTAATGGTCCTGTAACATCCAGCAATGGTCAGGTTTTAGGTACAGTTTGACCATTCAACATCTGGTCAAAAAGGAGACACAAGACTTAATGTGTTCCCTTTAAATTGGCCTGCCTTCATCCCATCAGCTGGAGCTCAGAGCCTCTCTGCAGCTCTGAACACAGATAATGACATGTCAACAATAACGTTCTCTCCTCAAGGTCCATCCTTATCGCCCTACGGGATTCTCCATGCCTAACACTGGCAGCTCGGATCAGTTGCTAAATCAAAGAATGATTTCCTAAATCAGATATGAACTTCTAAAACTTATAAGCTAGATAATCATTAAATAAACGTTTGTTTATTGCTACTTATAATAATTATAATATAATGAAATACTTCATTAATCTGTGCTCAATGACTGAAGTTTGAAATGAACGTTATGTTATGATTACATTGATTTAAATATGTTTCAGCATGTTGATATGACGAGGTCATCACCATTTGCACTCACACAAGAACAAAGTAAGGTTAAGTTTAACTCATGACACCTTTACCCCAGATCAGAGCATCCGGTATCAAGGAAGGCGTGTTTCTGAGGTTGTCTTGGTAATATTCCTCAAACTTGCCAACCTCTGGTTGGCTACACGAATCATAATATGAGAACGTTAAAACCAGATCACTCTGGTGATTCAGCAGTTCTAGAGAAAGCTTCAGACCGGCCATCTGAAGCAAAACCCTCTTTAACCATCAAAGCTTTTGACACGTCGTCAAAACCTTTTTGCACCTGCGCAGCTGATACCAAACAGTTCCTGCAGAACGAGCTGATATTGTTTAGACTCCTTAAGAGTCCACCAAAGACGCGCGGTTCTATCCATCTGTTGTGACCCGAGACATCACTGGAATGAAGCGTCGGTGCCATGGTATTCTACAGCCCTTTGGTGCCAGAGGTCATCCGACCTCTCTGACCTTCAGATCCACCAAGAGGGTCTCCAGAACGAGTGAAGTAGACACACAGATAGCGTCTGATGTGCTTTTGATAATAACTTCATAGCTTAACGCAAACCAAATTCTCTTACATTCAGAACTCGGCTCTCCTAGATACGGAAGTTCTGATAACACCACATTCACACACAGGTTCATACATCACATTTAGTTCCATCCATCACAGTAAATGTTAGTTAACTTGTCATGTTTTAGTTGTTGGTAGAATAAATTCTTACTTTTATAAACCTGACTCTTTCCTGAATCAAAACGAAGTGTGTACATCTCCTAATAAAGCAAGAATCCTAGAATCTTCTGATAAACACGGTAAAGACCAAGCAGGGTTGATATTCTATATTTAGATCGAGTATCACAGCTTATTGGTCGCCCTGCTTTCTGGTCTTTCCAAAAAGAGCATCTCAGGTTTACAATTTCTAGAAAATTCAGCAGCACGTGTCCTGACAAGACCAGGAGGCAGGAGCACATTACACCAGTTTAAGAATCACTGTATTGCCTTCCTGTATGTTTCAGGATCGTTTTTAAGGTTCTTTTAATGGTTTTTAAGTTTCTTAATGGTCTTGGGCCTTCTTATCTCTCAGAGTTGCTTTTATCATATGAACCCTCATGGCCTCTGCACTCCTCTGGCCGGGGCGTCTTGGTGATTCCTAAAGTCAGGACACACACTCATGGTGTGGCGTCCTTCCTGTATTCTGAATAGACTTGCAACATGTAACTGCAGCTGCCACAGTGGTCACGTCACATCATGTGACATGGGAGATAACGTTATATTTTATATGTATATGTTTCTAATTTAAATATATTGTGCCTTTTAGTTTTTAAATTGTGTATATATTTGTTAAATTAAATATAAAAGCGAGTTACTTCCCGCTAGCCACCGAAGCTGCAACTAATAAGCAATTAACCAACTATAGATAACTTCTTTGAATCTAAAAAAATATATTTTAAATTAGTTGAGTTACTTTTAAATGTGTAATTTGCTGAAGTGATTGGCAACAAACTACCCTGTGTTGCCTTCCTCATATTACACTGCAAACCAAACAATAGCCTTTTACAATCCCGGAAGCCTACAGCTATTTTATTTCAGGTTGGTTAACCTTTTAGTGATCCGAAGAAGCTTTAAACAACGATCGTCTTGTTTTTGCTTGGGTAAATAGTGAGTTGTGCCATTTTTTCATTAACTCATAATGATGCTATCGCTAATGCTAATGATCAGTATGTGCTAGGATCTACTTGTAATTAACTTTTTATGCCTTTTTAAATCCAAATGTCTGGTTGGTATGTTTGATGTTAATAAGGTATAAATGCCACGTTACAACACTAAGCTAACTGCTAAACACATTAGCACTCTGACAGTGCAGAAGTCATCAGCAAAACAAACTCTTGCTGCATGCCTCATACTACACTGCAAACCAAACAAAAGTATTTTACAAGCCTAGAAGCCTACAGCATGTCACGCCCTGCTGTGAGACCGCTTCATACTTCCCACTTCCTGTTTTATTTTGGTGTCACCTCTCCCATTTCAGTTCTGTTTCCTGTTCCTCATTACTCTGATTCGTCTCAGTTGAGTGTGTATTTAACCTGGGGCCTCATTTATCAAGCTTGCTTCCGCACAAAACGGGGTTGGAAAACTGCGTAAGCAACTTTCCACGCAAATTTTGGGATTTAGAAAAGAAAACGTAGCAGACCATTTATGGCAGAAAGTGGGCGTGTTGAGGGCGGGATGTGACTAAAAATCAGCTGAGAACCTTTCTCGTTAGTCTCTGGTTTATAAAGCGGAGATGATGCGCAGCTGTGCGTACTCCATGTTTTATAGATCACAAACCTACTTGACGTAAGTACATTTTTTTCTGCTGAGCTAAAGTACGGTTTTAGTAAGGATTCTAGCAATGTTTTATAAATGAGACCCCTGCTTCTGTTCTCTTTCAGTTGTCAGTTCAGATCTCCATGTTTTTTGACCTAGTTCTGTTTGTTTTTTTTATTACCCACTCGTCTCTGATTTGGATTTGGATCCTAAGCTCAACTCAGCTTTTGACTTAAATAAAAACCTTGTGTTTTTTCACTGAATTCTGCATTTGAGTCCAGTCCTTTGTACCCGCCCTGACAGTACGAACTGGCAAAAATGGACTCAGTAGATTCGGATTCGGTTCGGACTGCTTTAGACCCTCAAGGCAAGCGTCTTCACCAGCAGGAACAGCAGTTGGAAGATCTCACTCAATGCTTCATGCTGATGTCGGCTCATCAAGACCATTTCAAGATGTCTGTGGGTGAGCAGCGTGCACTTCTCGTTGAGCGGATGCAGAGCCTGCAGCATGTTGCTGCAACCTCATCTAGAGAGGATGCATCCGTCACCGCCGGCTCCTTCTCCGCGGACGACGTTGCGGGGCATCACCACCGGCTCCTGTTCAGGCATCTACATCATTCCCTCCTCTGCCTTCTCCACTGGCCCACTTGGCTCATCCGGACAGGTTCTCTGGGGATTCGGGGAACCGTCAAGCCTTTTTAATGCTGTGTTCCCTACACTTTGAACTTTTGACTGACTCATACAACACAGACAGAGCTAAGGTGGTGTTTATCACCTCTCATCTGACAGGGAGAGTGGAGGCTTGGGCTACGAGTGAGTGGGGGCATCAGTCTCCCATACGTGACTCTTGGGAACATTTTTATTCACAGCTTCAATCAGGTCTTCCACCACACCCAAACCGGCCGTGAGACCACTCAAGCTATCTACAGTTTACACCGAGGCAGGAGACGGGTCGCTGATTACACAATCAAGTTTCGGAACCTGGCAGCAGGTAGCGACTGGAATTGGCTGAGGATTACCCAAGTTTGTCTTCGGCTTCTGCCCGCTACCACGACCTAAAGTAGGTTCTCAGTAAGTCCCGGGCAACCTCGTTACCTCTGCATTGACCATAAGACTGTGCCATTAACTTACTACCAGGGACCTCCCCACCGAAGAGTCGCCTCTATTCTCTCTCAGCTCAAGAACACCGAGCCATGAAGAAGTACGTGGACTCTAAGGGCCGGTATTATCCATCCTTCTGATCCATTTCTGCCGTCTTCTTTGAGTATGTTTTGTTTATTAAGTCCTTTGTGGCGCGCTACATTCAGGACTTGAAAAAAAACATTTGTCTTTGTCCCGATAAGAGTGTTTGTAATAAGACAGCATAGAATTTCAGCATTTTAACGCCCAGTCACCAAAGTAAATTGGGTTTTGGGCAGCGCCGGCAACTTCCGAGCCCCATCTGCATTTGGTGACGTAGATGCAACATCATGTGAAACCCAGCAATACTGAGCCAGGATCCTCTGGAGGTTTCTTCCTGTTAAAAGGGAGTTTTCCTCTCCACTATCGCTACTATCGTTCAGAGGATCTTTCATGGAAGCAAATTCAAAGAGTCAGAGTACCCAGCCCGGAGTGTTACCGGGGTCCCACCCTGTAGCCAGGCCTGGGGTTGGGGCCCGTGAGCGAGCACCTGGTGGCCAGACTTTCGCCCATGGGGCCCGGCCGGGCCCAGCCCGAACCGGATACATGGGCTCATCCAACTGTGGACCCACCACCCGCAGGAGGAACATGAAGGGTCCGGTGCAGTGTGGATCGGGTGGCAGACCAAGGCGGGAGCCTTGGCGGTCCAATCCCCGGACAAGAAAACTGGTTTTTGGGACATGGAACGTCACCTCACTGGCGGGGAAGGAGCAGGAACTTGTGGCAGAGGTTGAGCGGTACCGGCTAGATATAGTTGGACTCACCTCGACACATAGCATTGGCTCTGGAACCCAAGTCCTTGAGAGGGGTTGGACACTCTCCTTTGCTGGAGTTGCTCCGGGTGAGAGGCGGAGGGCTGGGGTTGGCTTTTTGTTAGCCCCGAGACTCTCTGCCTGTGTGTTGGGGTTTACCCCGGGGGACAAGAGGGTAGCTTCCCTACGCCTTCGGGTCGGGGAACGGGTTTTGACTGTTGTTTGTGCTTATGGGCCAAATATCAGTTCAGAGTACCCACCCTTTTTGGAGTCCCTGGGACGAGTGCTAGATAGTGCTCCATCAGGGGACTCCATTGTCCTGCTGGGGGACTTCAATGCTCACATGGGCAATGACAGCTTGACCTGGAGGGGTTTGATTGGGAGGAACGGCCCGCCTGATCTGAACTCGAGTGGTGTTTCGTTAATGGACTTCTGTGCAAGCCTCAGTTTGGCCATAATGAACACCATGTTCGAACATAAGGATGCCCATCGGTACACTTGGTACCATGGCAGCCTAGGTCGCAGGTCGATGATAGACTTTGTAGTCGTATCATCTGACCTGCGGCCGCATGTTTTGGACACCCGAGTGAAGAGAGGAGCAGAGCTGTCAACTGATCACCACCTGTTGGTGAGTTGGATCAGATGGCAGGGGAAGATGCCGCGTAGACCTGGCAGACCCAAATGCATAGTGAGGGTCTGCTGGGAACGCTTGGCAGAAGAACCTGTCAAGACGGTCTTCAACTCCCACCTCCGGCAGAGCTTTGACCGCGTCCCAAGAGCAGTGGGGGACATTGAGTCCGAGTGGGCCTTGTTCCACTCTGCGATTGTCAAGGCGGCTGTTGCTAGCTGTGGTCGTAAGGTGGCCGGTGCCAGTCGTGGTGGCAACCCCCGTACCCGCTGGTGGACACCAGAGGTTCGGGGAGCCGTCAGGCTGAAGAAGGAGGCCTACAGGGCGTGGCTGGTCTGTGGGTCTCCGGAGGCAGCAGACAGGTACCGGATAGCCAAGTGGGGTGCAGCAGTGGCAGTTGCGGAGGCAAAATCTCGGGCATGGGAGGAGTTTGGTGAGGCCATGGAGAAAGACTATCGATCGGCTCCAAAGAGGTTCTGGCCAACTGTCCGGCGCCTTAGGGGAGGAAGGCAGCAACTCGCTCACACTGTATACAATGGGGATGGGGAGCTGCTGACGTCAACTGGGGCTATAGTCGGACGGTGGAAGGAATACTTTGAGGAGCTCCTCAATCCCACCTTGCGCATTCCAAGGAGGAACCAGAGCCGGGAGACCTGGGGATGGACTGTCCAATCTCAGGGGCAGAAGTTGCTGAGGTAGTCAAACAACTACACAGCGGCGGAGCTCCGGGGGCGGATGAGGCTCCTCCTGGGTATCTCAAGGCTATGGATGTTGTAGGGCTGTCATGGTTAACTTGTCTCTGCAACATTGCGTGGTCATCGGGGGGCGTTCCTGTGGAGTGGCAGACCAGGGTGGTGGTCCCCATCTTTAAGAAGGGTGACCTGAGGGTGTGTTCCAACTATAGGGGGATCACACTCCTCAGCCTCCCTGGAAAGGTCTTCTCTAAGGTACTGGAGAGGAGGGTCCGATCGATAGTTGAATCTCAGATTGAGGAGGAGCAATGTGGTTTTGGTCCTGGCCGTGGAACTGTGGACCAGCTCTATACCCTTGCAAGGGTGATGGAGGGGGCATGGGAGTTTGCCCAGCCAATCCACATGTGTTTTGTGGATTTGGAGAAGGCTTATGACCGTGTCCCCAGGGGCAGCCTGTGGGGGATGCTCCAGGAGTATGGGGTGGGTGGCTTTCTGTTAAGGACCATTCAGTCCCTTTACCAGAGGAGCGTGAGTTAGGTCTCCATAGCTGGTAGTAAGTTGGACCTGTTCCCGGTGAGGGTTGGACTCCGCCAGGGCTGCCCTTTGTTACCAGTTCTGTTCATTATCTTTACGGACAGAATTTCTAGGCACAGCCGTGGTGTGGAGTGTGTCGAGTTTGGTGGCAGGAGAATCTCGTCTCTGCTTTTTGCAGATGATGTGGTCCTCCTAGCTTCATCCAGCTCTGACCTTCAGCTCTTGCTGGGTAGGTTCGCGGCCGAGTGTGAAGCGGCTGGGATGAGGATCAGCACCTCCAAATCTGAGACCATGGTTCTCAACCAGAAAAGGGTGGCTTGCCAACTCTGGGTCGCAGGAGAGGTCCTACCTCAAGTGGAGGAGTTTAAGTATCTCAGGGTCTTGTTCACGAGTGAGGGTAGGAGGGATCGGGAGATCGACAGGCGGATTGGTTCCACGTCTGCAGTGATGCGGACGCTGAGCCGATCTGTTGTGGGGAAGAGGGAGCTGAGCCAGTAAGCCAGGCTCTCGATTTACCGGTCGATCTATGTCCCAATCCTCACCTATGGTCATGAGCTTTGGGTAATGACCAAAAAGCTCAGCCTTAGAGATAGGGTGAGGAGCTCGGACATTCGGGAGGGACTCGGAGTAGAACCGCTGCTCCTCCGGATCGAAAGGAGCCAGTTGAGGTGGTTTGGGCATCTGGTCAGGATGCCTCCTGGACGCCTCCCCTGGGAGGTGTTTCGGGCATGTCCTGCCGGCAGGAGGTCCCCGGGTCGACCCAGGACACGCTGGAGAGGTTACATCTCCAATCTGGTCCGGGAACGCCTTGGGGTCCTGCCGGAGGAGCTGGTGGAGAAAGCCGGGGAGAGGACGGTCTGGAGCACCCTAGTTGGGATGCTGCCCCCGCGACCCGGACCCGGATAAGCAGAGGAAGATGACAACGACAACGACTATCGCTACATGCAAGCTTAGTATGAGGATTGCTGTAAAGACAATAGTCAGTGACTCGATGCAACCTGCTGGGTTCCTTATATAGGAAACTTTTTACTGATTGGCTTAATGAGCAGGGGTCTCATTTATCAAACATCGAGTAGAACTCTTACTAAAACCGTACTTAAGCTCAGCAGAAAATGTACTTACGCCAAGCAGGTGTGTGATCTATCAAACATGGAGTATGCACAGCTGCACGCAATCTCCGCTTCATAAATCAGAGACTAACGAGAATGTTTCTCAGCTGCATTTTAGTCGCATCCCGCCCTCACCACGCCCACTTACTTCCATAAATAGTCAATGCAAAGTGCCTTGTGGATCTCATGCATATACATAAGCCGGCTGTTGCAGCGCTCCGCCAATGACACGGCGACCATAGATCAAGGCAGACCAAGGAAGCGCAATTTCACAGAGGCAGAAATTGAGGTACCTGTGGGTGAGGTGGAGAAATGAAAGGAAGTACTTCTGCTTTTTCCTACCTGGCATCAGTTATAATTTCTCTGTTGATTAAATTTCACTACTACTACACATATTAATAATCATAATCAAAATAATCATAAACATTCTGGAATTAATACTTTATTTTAAGAACAGGTGAAACACCAAGGTCTGTTTGGCGTCCTTGGTGGCAGAGAAGACAGATTCAGACCGGAAGGAAGGGAACATTCTGACCCAAACAGCATGCTGTCACTTTTCCTCTGGTCTTATTCAGTAAAACCCTGTCCTCTAAGTCAAAGGGATATCTTTATGTTAAATAAAATCAATATGTTCACTAAATATTTTATTCATGATGTTAGTTTAAAGAACACCAGGTGAATAATCAGAAAGCGTTTTGCACACATTCCAGATGTTACACAAAAAGCATTTACAAAAGGGCAGGTGTGAAACACAGGAAAGATTAACAGGGATGTGGTTTTAAGGTAGTGGCCACATGTTTGATTATTGTAAATTATTCTAAACTAAATGATCTTCATGCAAATGGTCAGACTCGAGTTACTACCAGGAAGACTCTCCAGCTGGTTTTCCATCTTATAATCTTTCCATGGAAAAGCAGTCAGGTGACACTAATAAAGCTGAGATAACAGGCTTGCCAGCTGTGCTGCTATTAACTAATTGATGCTAAGGGCTTTATTGGTTGACTTCACATGGACGATCAGCTTTAATCGTCACCAACCAAAGGGAAAATAAATAAATAAATCGTCACCAACAGTAAGTCAAGATTTTGCAGCGTTTGTACACACCACCCAAAAATAGAAAGGGCCACAGCTGCAGAGTTACAGAATTGTTTGGACATAGACCTGCTGTAATGCACTAGTGTTTGGTTAGATACAGATAATGTGGAACTGTGGATTTCCATTGGAATCAAAAAGAACTGTGAGATGAGTAGGTGAAAGTAATTCATAAACAAAAGAAACTGGTACAGGAGAAGAGAAGCAGTGACCTAGTGTGTTGGTAAATTTACAGATTACCAGCTGTAATATAACTGAGTACTTCTATGTTATATTCAGACTAAAAAATACAGTACGAATAGTACTTTTGCTGTAGTTTTACTAAAGTTCAGTTACCCTTATGCAGTATACATGATTTAACACCCGGCTGATAAACGGCCAACCGTGTGGGCGGAGTTTGCCCCACTCAAAATAAGGCATCAGCTGCACAGTGGCCTTTAGTAACTTAATGTCTCATTTGCATATTTAACGGTTAAAATTTTTAATAACATAAATTTAGTTCTCTGTTTTGAGGTGACACCTGGCTCTGTCTGCAGGCAGCCTCCTCGTAAGCACGTCTATCCAATTTGCAGCCCGGGTGCCTGCAAAAGGAACGAACCCCAGTGGTAGCGACATAAACGAGGGGAACTGAAAGCAAACGGGCCAGTCAGCGTGTCACGTGTCACAGGCCAAGACAGGAACCAGCTGGCGGTTGTCAGTGGGGAAAACTCTGTTTTATTTCTAAAAATGTTTTAGTTCCGCACAGACGTGAATCAAAGCCACTGAAGCTCCAAAACACGGCGAAAGAAGGACAATGATGAAAATGAAAGAAGCTCTGGGAGTCGTGCTGTTTTCGCTCACTTTTCTAACATCCCAGGTAAGTTTTATTACATCTAAGCTATCGTCATAACGTTCGTAACCCGCCTGGAGCTCACCAACAGGGAGACTTCAGGGTAAATCCAGCTGTTAGCTACCTGATGTTAGCTACCTGATGGTAGCTACCTGATGGTAGCTACCTGATGGTAGCTCCGTGGTGTTCAGGGCGGAAGCCGGTAGTTCAGAAACCTCGTGAGCTGGTTTTACCAGCCAGTAACGACGCGGAAATGTTACCAAAGCTCCCAGTCTCCACACGGAAGCTAAATGTTCTAATTCACAGCTTCCTTAAAAAAAAAAAAAGCCCGATGAGGAGTTTTGTCTGATTTCATGTCGGTCGTTAAATCGTAAGAAAAGCGAGCTACGTAATTGTTTTGTTTTCGATTTTTGTCTTTTGAAATGCGTTCATGTTGGAAGTTGATCAAAAAACACACACGAATCTGATAGTAAAGTTGGCACAGTAGCTTTAATCCAGTGATTTAGACACAGTTAGCAGCTTTTTAAACCTACTACTGGTGGCAGTGCTTGAAGTGGGGAAAAAAAATAAGTGCCCAGGGGCGCAGATAGGATTTTCAAACTGGGGGGGACAAAGTTCCAATGTACCTTCCCCCAAACACACACACACACATACTCATACACAAACTATTGCAAGTGCCTTAAGCTCTGTCAGTTTGTGTAATTTCATCCAACGGTTTACGTAAAAACTAACTATTATATACGTGTTTGAAGCCATTATGCAACAAAGCTCTGACCGATCAACAATATAAATGATAAATGACCCACACTTGTGTAGCGCCTCTCAGAGTAAGGACTCCAAAGCGCTTTACACACCAGTGTATCGTTCATCCATTCACACACACATCCAGACACTGGTGGTGATGAGCTACGATGTAGCCACAGCTGCCCTGGGGCGCACTGACAGGCGCCCCACTATTTAATTCAGTCATTTGTTATTCTTCCAATCAGTTACTAACCCAAACCGCATGCTTTATGCAAAACATTCAATGATTTTCAGCACACCGATACTTACAGAAAACATAACAGCCCTAAAAAACTGCACATAAAATATATTTAAAAAACGATATTCACCTATCACTTAGAGCAGTGGTTCCCAAACTTTTCAGCCTGACCAACAGATGTTCCTTTGTATTTTTACATTATTTAGAAATTTTCATAATATTTGGAAAGTTTTAATTTATGTATAAATATATAAATCTCTTTTAAAATGTAATCTTGTACTTTTTATGATTATGTGGCACACTTGACTTCCATATTTTATGCATCTGCATCTGCCACCTTTTACGGCTTTTATTTTTTTTTACATTGTCGCTACGTCTGTCACATTAGCGGTGTTTTACCATCATTTCTACATCCATCACGTCCCAGAGAAGGTTAAACCAACATCAGACCCAACGTTTGGAGCTTGTAACCTCCACACACCTGTCGTGCAGCACCAGCTCTCTGATGCTGCAGCAGCGTCCATCTTCCCGGCTGGATGAGTGAATTTCTTCATCAGAGTCAATATTCTGCTTCATAATCAGAGTCAGTCATTACCAGACAAAGTGATCAGTCAACAAAGACCAGAACTGCTGGCAATTATACGTTTTATCTCATATTTGCGCTCTTCATGCTGCACTTATCTCCTCCTCTCCCCGACTGGGATCCTCTCGGCGGGAGGCGATTTTCAAACTCTAAAAACTCTCAAACTTTGCTCAGCCTGAAGGTTCCACATCTCTACCATCTTCTGGTGTAAAGTAGTAACTTCATGAGGGATCATATTTGTAGATGAGACTTGTTAAAGTCAGCAATGAGGCTTTGGCCCTTATAACGAGTAAGTACCAACACTGACAACAACGTACTGAAACTAGAACCAACACGCATAAACAGACAGATCGGTCCCGCCTACTTACACTGTTGGTCTTTTTTAAATACGCAGTAATCGTTGCTCATCCTGCATCCTAGCAGCAACCACTTTGGCGCCTCTGGAGTCGGTGTTTGTTTACGTCAGGCTGCATTCAATGTAATTGGGGAAAAGGAGCTTCAAGGGCTTAACCTCCGATGTTGTTTTCTTTCTGGACTTAGTTGGGGGGTGGGGGGGGGGGATGGATCGGGGTCGATCTGAATCTGGGGGGGACAGATCCCCCCCACCCCGACCCCCACCCTATCTGCGTGCCTGGTTACGTCCATATGTGTCTCCCCCCCCAAGATCTGTTTATTTTGTACCCAGCTGCGAGTGGAAACGACCCAATCACAATAAACAACCCTCACCCTAACCATAACCACCCTGTCACCAAAAATATATGTTTTGCATAAATATACTGCAAATGTCATATAATGCGGGGGGGGGGGGGGGGATTTAGGTTTCCACCTTGGCACAGGTCATATGACGAGCCTCTGGCAGCAATTGACCCTTTGCACCGACGTCACCTAATCACGTGGGTCCACCATGGTGGACGGCATAAGCACGTAAACAGTGGGCGACACGAGTACTAAACAAAGGGAAAAGTAGAGCCTGAAATAATTTTTGCAATCAAAACAAAAACAAAACTCCTCCAGCATTCCTTCAACTAGTTCATGCCCAGTTCAGTTATCGGAAGAAGTAGCGCATCTAGCGGTATGCTAACTAGCTTACCAGCGTTATCTTACGTTCTCTCTGCAGCTGTTCACCGATGTAAACATGTGGCTGACTTTGCCTAAATTCACCCCTCTGGATTTATAACTTTATGTTATAAACAGCGTTTCACTTCACACCAAAGCTGATTGTTAAAAAGTCCGGATCCCTACCAGCTTCTGTTGCTGGTGGTGTTACCGGGCTCAGCTGCTGCTCTCACACCGAAATGAGAAGATCTCTGAACGCTGACGCTCATATAAATAAATAACGTAATTTTAACACACGTAATCATACATCGGAGCTTTAATATTGTTAATAATTGTCTCTCTTTACACTACAGTGGACGGAGCGCAGCCTCCGTGGTGAAATACCCGTCCATCAGGATTATCAACAACTCGTATAAACACATCACATTTATCCCTGTCCCTGTCTTCCTCGTGAAATAAAGGAACGTTTATCTTACCGATAAAAACATGTTCGCTGCAAATCTGAGGGCTGCTTGTCCGCTTGATTGATCGCTGCGGTTCATCTCTGTCCTCAGTCTCCATCAAAGTTATAAAAAAAAAAAAGAGTTGAGTTTACATCCTTGTCTCAGTGCAGCCGACCATGCAGCAAGCTAAAACCATTTTACTGTCAATCAACTAAATAAACTATAAAAGGCTACAAACTGGCTTGTTTTGACTACCTTCACTGGAGTTTCAACGGGTGTAAACTGTCTTTTTACCGTCCATCAACGAGCTTTTGTGGTGCCACCCCCCTGAGCTGGCGACACTGCCTTGTGTGTGTGTGAGAGCGTGGAGTTACTTTTATTGTTTATTGTATTTGTAGCAACTTTTCTTGAATTTTCTTTGAATTTTTTCTCCAATTGGAATCTGCTCCAACTACACATCATGGCTGTTTTCGATACATGTATCCTGGTGCTCCTTGTGTGGTTGTGCGCAGTGATTTGCCGGCACCCAGTGCAAACACTGCGAGTCAGGAGCGGTGATGGCCTACCGGTCTACACGTATACCCGGGATGAACTTTTAGGTCTGCGGCTGCATGCGACAAGTAAGCCTTTTCTGGACCCAGAGCTGGATGCTACCTAGGGATGGGTACCGAATTTGCCTATTCAAAATAAACAAGGGCAATGGGAAAGAACACAAAACACTTAAGGCAAAAGGCCTCAAGCAAGAAACGAGTGGTTTATCCTATATTTTAACGAAATGCCGGAGCTACATAAAAACCAGAAGGAAAATAACAAATCTCAACGGCTACATGTAATTCTGTTTACTAAAGTCGTCATTTGCATTTTTTTACTGTTTGAGCATCAGAACGAGCCCCCGCGCTGAGAGAACAAACATCTCAGCCCTGAAGCCAATCTTCATCCGCATACGTCACAGATCACATGATCTGGAAGCAACACATCATGTGTTAGGAGATCGTTTTGGGCCGTTCCTGTAAAAAAAGTGAGGCGCAAACCGGAAAAGCGTCTGCCGATCACAATTCGACAACGGATTACGAAAGAACGGATAACGCTCGAAACACGCGGCCTCTTCCTGATGTAAGAGGTGAGTCTCCTCTTTGTTTTGATTGTTTTGGCATCGACATCATGCTAGCGCGCAAAGTTCTGTGACTCTTAAAAAAACAGTAAAAACGGTGAGAAACGCTGGCAGCGAAGGCCGTTAGTGATCAGGAAACGGCTGGCAGTGAATGAGTTAAGTGGAAACGGAACGAAAATTCAAGCTTTAACAGCAGACTAGAAATGTTTACAAAAGGATCACAAAACGAAAACCACTCTAGAACAAAGCGGATTTAACCAAAAGCGCTACTTATCTCAACAACCGAATTACCAAAGTTCTTAATCCTACTCAAAACCGTTTAGAAAAGATCCAAGGACTGAGGAGCGAAGGACAGGGTGTGAAGCTGTGGTTCTCTCCCAGAGATCTGACAGCTGCTGTCTTTTAGGTCATCAGCTCTCATCAGTTGATGGCTTGCAGCTGGGGTGCTGAAGGCAGGCCAAAGTGGAAAGTCAGCTTGACTGAGGACCTGTCCAAGGTCCTGAAACCAAATAGGGAGCAGAGCTGGGTCTTTCAAGGAGCAGGAGCCCAGCATCCATAACAACAGGTCATCATCAAGAAGTATTTGTTACCCCTACTGGACTTAGTTAAGGGCCCACCCAATCAAATTGCAGGCCGAACCAGTGAAGATGGTCCCCTGCTCTGAAGAGGAGCTCTGTCGATGGGATTTGTGGGCTGAAATTGACGACAAACCAAACGGCTCTGGATGTAGTCTGAGATGTCTCTATACATTCCTGGCCAGTAAGTGACCTGGCTCAGAGCTCCAAACGTGGCCTTAACACCTTTGTGTCCAGCCGAAGGAGAGTCATGTCCATAATATTCTCTGGCCCCCTGCCTGATCGGACCAGTGACGACATGCATAGCCACATGCTGTCCTTCAACCGCTGGTTGTCTAGGTGGTGTCCTGAAAACAACGTGGGCTACACTGATAATTGGAAAACTTTGGGGAAAACCCGGTCTGATGCGAAGAGACAACTTCCATCCCTCTTTGGATGGAGCAGCTCTTCTTTCTAGGAACATGGCCAGTTTTATTAGTCCTCCATGACAACCCAGGGTCCAGACCAGGAAGCAGAGTCGTAGTTTAACACACCTCTCTGCAGCTTCAGTACTGTTACCCACCCACTACCCCATAGAGACAGTGTCCTGCCCACGGCCAAAACCACACAGATTAAATATCAGGCTTAATAAAGCAAATCATGGAAATCTCATAAATATTAGAACAAATTCAACTGAGCAGAAAACTAGAAAAATTAAATGTGAGTTATTGAACATTAGATCTATTTTTCTAAGACTGTTAGTTAATGACTTGATTTGTGATAATCAGATTTCTTTGCTCTCTCTCACAGAATCCTGGCTGCAGCATGAGAACTATGTTGGTTTAAACGAGTCGACTCCTAATTATTTAAATCATCATATTGCTCGAAGTACAGGGCGAGGAGGAGTAGCAACCATTTTTCATTCAGACCTACTAATCAATCCTTTACCAATTAATAGTTACAGCTCTTTTGAACATCTTATTCTTAGTTTTCCTAATCCAGATTGTAAAACTGTAAAACCACTCTTGTTTGTAGTTTTATATCGTCCACCAGGCCCTTACTCTGAATTTTCGGATCAGATCTCTGATTTTTTTATCTGATTTGGTGCTAAATACTGATAAGGTCATTGTAGTGGGGGATTTCAACATTCATGTGGACATTGAAAGTGATAGCCTCAATGTAGCCTTCAGTAATATCTTAGACTCAATTGGTTTTACCTAAAGAATACATAGCTCCACCCACTCCTGCCATCATACATTAGACCAGGGGTGCCCAATCCTGCTCCTCGAGGGCCGGTACCAGCATGTTTTAGTTTTGATTCAGCTTCAACACACCTGATTTCAATCTGCAGGTGATTAACAGGCTTCTGCAGAGCCTGATGAGATGCTGCACAGATGATTCAACCAGTTAATCAGGTGTGTTGGAGCAGAAAAAACACAAAACCTGCTGGATACCGGCCCTCCAGGACAAGGATTGGGCACCCCTGCATTAGACCTTGTGCTGTCTTATGGCATAGAGTGTGAGGAAATAACGATATTTCCACATAATCCAGTCTTCTCGGACCACTTTATGATAACCTTTGAGTTTGTTATAACGGAGTTCTCGAGACATGCAAGTAAATTTCACTATAGTCGGTCTCTATCTGACAACGCTGTTGCATCTTTTATATCAATTGTTCCATTTTTACTGTCTTCTGCATCTCAGAGGCATGTAGCAGAGGGCAATATTTTCATTTCTAGCCCTTCAAAAATTGATGATTTAGTTTACAATGTTACTACTTCTTTACATGTGGCATTAGATAATGTTGCCCCTTTAAAAAAAGTTAATTAAGCACAGGAAGTTGGCTCCCTGGTTTAATTCTCATTTACAGATTTTAAAACAAAACTAGAAAATTGGAGAGAACGTGGCGCTCTATGCACCAGGAGGAGTCCTACTCATTCTGGAAAAATAGTCTTGTGCTTTATAAAAATAAGCTTCAACAAGCTAGAACTGCTTATTTTTCATCGCTAATTGAGGAGAATAAGAATAATCCTAAATTTCTTTTCAATACAGTTGCTAAACTTACACAGAATCATAGCTCTGAACCATATATTCCCTTAGCCCTCAGCAGCAACGACTTTATGGGATTTTTCACAAGTAAAATAAATTCTATTAGAAACAAAATTATTAGCATCCTCCCTAATGTTATTTCTTCTTCCTCAGTAAGTGAGGCAGCATCAGAGGTAGGGATGGGTACCTTTGACATTTGAATCGATCCGGTACTAATTACCGGTACCGACGAATCGATACCGGTACTTAACGGTACCAATTTTCGATACTTTTGAGTGTTTTTTATTTTAATTCTCTTTTAAAATTAAATATATATTTTTCTCAATATATAACAATATTTGATAAATATCACGATAAATAACATACAACTGTTTGTATTTTAACATTGCCCTTGTAGTTTTATAAGCTGATAATTAAACTGAAGCAAACATCTTTACTGTGAACTAAATTTACTGTGTATCTTCATTCCTTTTGCTGTCTTTTTTCATTTGATTTTTCCTACTGGGAAGTTAGAATTTCCGAGGAGAAAGCGAACGCACCATTAGCTGATAACAATGGTAGCAATGGAAGCTAACATATCAAGCTAACGATATCTTAAACAGTTTATTTAGCTGCTGGAGCAGATTTAAACGATGCCTCACACTTAGATCGTCACTGGTTTCGTCTTCACCCGTCACATTTAGTAAAGTGAAGCCAAACTTTAGAGCGCGTTCTTGTTGTTCTAGTCGGATTTTCGGAGTTCCGAGGAGAAAGCGAACGCACCATTAGCGAAACGGAAGCTAACATATCAAGCTAATTATATTTACCTACCGGAGCAGATTAAGATGAGGATGTCTCACTTAGATAGTTGTCGCTGGTTTCATCATCCAGTTACCCATCACATTTAGTGAAGTGGACCCAAGCTTTAGCCTGCGTTCTCTCTACCATGCTGCTCTGTTTACAACTGGTTCACAGCAAGCGACGACAAAACGCTCTTGCGCATGCGCAGCTTCTTGGCAAGCTCTCGTTATGATGGACGGGTACCGAAACGAGGCACCGTTTGAAATGACGTGAATCGGTGCTCGGTCGGTACTGTGGAATTCGGTCGGTACCTTAAAAAGTACCGAATTCGGTACCCATCCCTAATTAGAGGTAACTGTAGAACCTCATCTGTGTCTGGCACTCGCAGAGTACAGTCGCTTCTCTTTTTGCTCCCTTATCTTTTTTCCCAAGGCTCTTTGTCCTGTCTGCCCACAGAGCGCTTCTCTGCATTTCTTCTGAAAACCCCTATTTTTAACCATGGATTTGATAAAATGGTCATTCAACGCGATTGATAAGATTTTTTTCAACGATGAGAACGGAGCAGGGGGCTCCCACTTGCCCGCAAGGGACACATGCAGCGGGATATATGATGGATTCCTGGAAAGAGTGGAAGATCGTATGCCTCTCCCAGCTGTCCATTGAGAACGTCGAAGATCTGTGGATATTTGGCCTGATGATCACTGGATATCTTCTGATTGGAGTGGGAGGATATCTGGTTTTCTGGAAATTTGGGAAGACTGGAGTGATTGGAGGGCGACCCGCACCCAAGGAAAGTCCGTGTGGAGACCTCACAGACTGGGATGTTACTCGAGGTGAATCGTAAGCTGGACAATGCTCTAGCTGCGATACCGGTATTAGTGCGCAAAATGGATGTCATCTCGGAGAGGGTCACCGGACAGTATGGACACGTTTTAAAAACCTACATTGGCTTCACCGAAGGACTGGAATGATCAGTAAAGACTGAAGGCAGAGAGGAAAATTATCTCAGCCTGACCCAAACAAAGTCTTGTTATCCGAATCTGACGCTAGAACAGCCTCGAGATGGTAACAACAAACCCCCACAAAGGAATGCAGACAGATGCTGTGACCCCCCCCCCCCCCCCCCCCCCCGCCTTCGGATTGGTGGACTTCAGCCTGGCGAGGTCATCAACCTGCAGGAGTCAATGTGCTCTGCGCCCCTCCCAAGATCTCCCTCCCACCTGTGGCTACAGTGGCTGAGCACCGTACATGGCTGCTCTCGCTGGGGAAACAGGATCCCCCCCCCCCCCCCCCCCCCGCCTTCCTATTGGAGTGTCGATGTTGTGTCGTCTGAAGTCTGTTGCTTATCTGTCTGAGGTGTTTTTTTTTTTTTGCAGAGCAGAGCTGCCCTCCTGTTGGGAGAGTAGCTGTGAATTGCCTTTTTTCCCCTCCACCTGATCCAACCCTCATGTAAACCCTCTTATCTCTACAAAGGTAGCGCGACTCAGGGTTGCGAATGACCACAGTCACCAATTCTTGTCGTGTCTTGCCCATGTATGTCTGATCTCTGAATTGTGTGTACTGAAACTCTAATTTCCCTCTGGGATCAATAAAGTATCATTGAATTTGAATTGAATTGAACCGTTTTGATCCAGTTGAGCTTTCAGAGTTATCAAAAATATTAGCTTCATCTAAACCTTCAAACCTGCATTTTGGATCCAATCCCAACCAAATTATTTAAAGAAGCATTTCCTTTGGTTACTGCCCCCATTCTAGAGATAATCAATCTATCCTTAGTAAATGGATATGTACCACAGGATTTTAAGGTTGCTGTAATCAAACCTTCACTTAAGAAGCCTTCTCTGGATCCAGATGACCCAATGAATTATAGACCAATATCTAACCTTCCATTTTTATCCAAAGTCCTGGAGAAAATAGTGGCCATCCAAGTATGTGAGCATTTAAACACTAATGCTCTGTTTGAGGAATTTCAGTCTGGTTTTAGAGAGTATCACAGCACTGAAACTGCATTAGTGAGAGTTACAAATGATATTCTCATGGCCTCAGATAAGAATCTTGTGTCTGTTCTAGTCTTGTTAGATCTCAGTGCTGCCTTTGACACAGTAGATCACAGTGTTCTTTTAGAAAGACTTGAACATGTTGTAGGGATCAAAGGAACAGCGTTAGGCTGGTTTAAATCCTACCTGTCTGACAGATTTCATTTTGTAAATGTACATGACAAATCGTCTTCATACTCCAGGGTTACTTGTGGAGTACCACAGGGTTCAGTGCTTGTACCGATTCTTTTTACTTTATATATGCTCCCAATTGGTAAAATCATTAGACAGCATGGGATAAACTTCCACTGTTATGCTGACGATGCTCAGTTATATGTATCCATTAACCCTGATGAACTTAATTGGTTAGTTATATTACAGGTTTGTCTTGAAGACATAAAAAATTGTATGACTCAAAACTTTCTGCTTTTAAATCAAGACAACACCAAAGTTCTTATCTCTGGACCTGAAATTCAGAAAAGGAAATTGCTTAGTCAGTCACCTGACCCGGAACGTCATCCAGTCGCACCTTGAAAGCAAATGTGTGGTCCTCCTCGTCTACCACTTGCTTCACCTTGTCCCGCTTTCTCCGTCGACAGTGTGCGTCTTTGTGTGTGGCGCTCTTACAGAAGCCGCACCACTGTCTCTGCTCTCCCCGGCTGATGTGCATTCCGCAGCTTTGTGGCCTTTTTGTCCACAGGTGTCTCTTCCCCTCAACTAAATCACGCTGTCCTCTTCTGACCCGGAAGCACCAAACTTTTCTGTGCTTTCGTAGCTCCTCAGTTTTGTTTTGAAGTCTGCAAACATTAAGCTTTCATCACTCTGCGTGATTATGGAACTAGGATTGGGACAATATTCAGCGTAACTTGTACCAAGTTGTGTAACTTCAAACATATTTCATCACATGTAAATTTGGATTTGTAACTTGTAACTTTGGATTTGTAACTTGTAACTTTAGTTTTCTAACTTGTAATTCTCAATTCGTACTTGTATTTCTTGTTTTGTAACAGAAACGTTGTATTTTGTACATGTATTTTTTATTTTGTAAAATCAAACTTTTATTTTGTACATTTACTACTCATTTTGTAACATAAAACATTCATTCAGAAACATGAAACTTTCGTTTTGTAACTAGCAGACTTCCAAATTGAAAAAATCAAGGTACAAGTTTGAAATCAAAACTCTCAAAACACACATTTCATTCTACAAGTACAAACCTCAAATCTACAGTGTTACGAATCTTTTTGTCTCGATTCTAGCGTCAGTGGGAGGAACTTGGGTGGAACCAATGAGAGCACGAGTCTTAGCTACCAATCACGTTTCTCGAATTCCTGTCCAATCATTGGGAGAGGAGGGCAGGGTTCTGTCAGAGCTGTAGAGAGTTACGACACTCTTTGAACTCGCCGACTCGCAGTCACGTGGTTCACGGAGCTCCCAAACATCACAGCGCCGTAAGTCAGTTTGAACGGCGTTTGGTGGGACTTATCACAAAAATTTAATATAATCACATTTCCCTTTGCGATTCATGGTAGTTATTGAATAATATTATATATTATATTATGTATTATGTCCTAATTCCTCCACAAAGTAGCCTATTTATATTTTTCCGAGCATTTGTAGGAAGACAAACACCCGTGACTGTTCTACATTACAGGAACACGACAGTCCTAACACACTGTAGAACACATTTAGACCACATACATTACTATAATATACTATAGCAATAAATTTGATGTAGTAATGCAACACACTGCTCTAATATAAGCATATTTAATAACTAAGTACTACAAGAAGACCTAAACTCGAGTTGTAATATCCATTTTAAAGTGTTTATTAAAAGCTAGAATTCTGCTCCAGCTTACCTTGAAGAAAATATGTATCTGTTTATGCTTTGAATGATGATCTATTATGTTGGAGTAGAATACATTTTACAGCCATTACTTTATATTTTTATGTGAAATGCTAATAATATAAAGCAAGTGGAAATGAGCAGTTTTATGGAAAATGTCTAATTTTTAAAAGTTATTGTTTGACTACTGTTCTTGACATATCTTAATTCTATTCTTATTACTTGAGTCCACAAAACAGAACAACATATCTTCTTATGTTCGTAATCCTGTTTGTCTCATGCTTCAGCAGTTTGTTGCAGTCAGTGTTATTAACTGAAAAATATTAAATAATTACTTGTCTTCACAATCACATTTTCTTATTGGTCTCTCCATTTGTGCTTCTATTTCTGATGCATGTTCGTGTTGATACAGCAACCAGCAACGTATTGTACAAATATTGCAAAATAAAACTAATAATGTAAAAAGTTTATAACTTATTTCAAACTGTGGGGAAAATTTTTTAAACGTAGAATCAAACAAACTGAAATAAACCCGTCTACAGCTCGTCAAGCTTGTCTAAACCCTCCTGCTCACAACCCCCGACACGCCTGAAGCAAATAAACTTTCAGACAACAGACAACAAAATACCTGTTCTTACTGAGCTATAACCTGCAGCTAATGGGCTTCCATCGTGTTCATTTACTGCATAGCTGATACTGTATCGATAAGCTAATTTTAACTATTTTGCAGGTTTGTTTTTTCCTCGTGTCAAAGACTGAAGGACGCGACTCAGCGTCCGTTACATAAACACAGCTGCACACAGTTAGCTCATTAAAGGTTATCTAGCTAAAACTGGGAACATAAAATATCGTCGTTGGCTTATTTTGGTACGAAGCGGTTAGCTAACGCTTCACAATGCAACAAAATGATGACATTTTATCAACTTACCGGAGAAAATCCTTCAGAAACACCGAAAATGAACTGCAGTCAATGCAGCAGCGGGGCTGTTTAGAACTATTCGAAGCTACATGAACCACGTGACTTCCCCATTCCATAGAAGTCTATTGGAGTGTCGTAACTCTACAGCTCTGACAGAACCCTGCCCTCCTCTCCCAATGATTGGACAGGAATTCGAGAAACGTGATTGGTAGCTAAGACTCGTGCTCTCATTGGTTCCACCCAAGTTCCTCCCACTGACGCTAGAATCGAGACAAAAATATTCGTAACACTGTAGATTTGAGGTTTGTACCTGTAGAATGAAATGTGTGTTTTGAGAGTTTTGATTTCAAACTTGTACCTTGATTTATTTCAATTTGGAAGTCTGCTAGTTACAAAACGAAAGTTTCATGTTTCTGAATGAATGTTTGATGTTACAAAATGAGTAAATGTACAAAATAAAAGTTTGATTTTACAAAATAAAAAATACATGTACAAAATACAACGTTCCTGTTACAAAACAAGAAATACAAGTACGAATTGAGAATTAAAGGTTAGAAAACTAAAGTTACAAGTTACGAATCCAAAGTTACATGTGATGAAACATGTTCGAAGTTACACAACTTGGTACAAGTTACGCTGAATATTGTCCCAATCCTAGTTCCATACGTGATGTGAACAGAAAATGGTTTGAATGCATCAGGCAGGCCGTTTTAAATCATCGCTGTCAATAAACCATCACTTAGTGTCTCCCCTGCATTATGCAGTGCCGTGATAGCTGTCTCTGCCCGGATAACATAGTATGTGACGCTCTCATTCACACCTTTTTGGAGAGAAGTTAACTCCGTGTACAAACCGATGACGCGCTGCCTCCCTTTTCCTGCATAATGGTCGCCCAGGAGCTGCAGCGCCTTCCTGCCATCATCTGCAGCGTCTCTCATTACCAGGGGTAAAACTCTTATCATCCAAGAGCTGAATTAGAACAGCATACGCTTCCTCATTTGTGCTGGAATCCTCCGCATCCTCTTCATCATCTGCAGCTGGATCGTCACTCAGGATGATGAATTTTAATCCAAGCAGGTGCAAATGCGCTAGGAATTTTTTTCCCCACTGTTCGTAATTCTTTTAATCTCCATCAAAACATTATCGATTCCATCGGCCTCCAAACTCTTTACTGGGCCTATTACCTGTTGAGGCAGCCGTGCTGAATTTTAGTTGGAACCCGGCATCGGAGGACAAATAAACACACAGTCGTTATTTGCGTTTGGCCTGCATTCCCATTTTGTGAATGAGCAGTCCTTTTATTTCTCACAGGTGTGTAGCTCCGCCCACAACTCGATTCCAGGTCATTCAATTAAGAACACAAATGGAATAAACATATCACAAAACGAATATCCGCCCCTCCAAAAACTTGCATCCACACCACCTCGTTTAAAAAGAAACTCTGTCCACACGTACCCGGATAAATACGTTGTTAAGGACATGCCAGACCTGTAGGCGGCAGTACGTCCCCCGTTCTTAACCTCGTCCTTCGTCTGTGGTCTTCCGCAAGGAGCAGTAATTCCTCTTGCAAAAACAAACAAGCAGAAAGCGCTTGGACAATTGATAAAGCGAGCGCAGCTCTGAGGGCATCCATGATGTCGGCTAGTGTAAACACAGGTCGCACACGTGATGTCAGCATTTTTTTGTTGCGGAAAGTGACGTTGTGGACCTTAAAACTCCGGTTTTGTCTGTCCACACGCAGACACCCAAAACGGAGAAAACGCAGAGCTTCACTTTGGCCGGAGTTTTTAAAAAGATCCGTTTTCGTGTGAAAAAACTCCGTTTTCGTGTGGATGACAGGCCAACACGTAGAAAAATATCTACGTTTTGGCAGATCCCCGGCTACCAGTGGACAGGGCCTCAGAAGATCACAATGTATGGTGGTACTTGTCCATGTAAGGCCCAATAGACCAGAACCAGGTTCTTGAATGTGCTACTACTAGTTTACCCGTTTAATTATAGATTCACTAGGATAAATACAATAAAATTTATATCTCACCAAATTGAATATTTACTAAGAAATCACAATGTAACCATAGAAACACTACTTGGTGTGTGTGTGTGTGTGTGTGTGTGTGTGTGTGTGTGTGTGTGTGTGTGTGTGTGTGTGTGTGTGTGTGTGTGTGTGTGTGTGTGTGTGTGTGTGTGTGTGTGTGTGTGTGTGTGTGTGTGTGTGTGTGTGCTCTGTCTTCTCCATCCCCAGTGAGTCGTGGAGGATGGCTGCTTATACTGAGCCAGGATTCTCTGGAGGTTTCTTCCTGTTAAAAGGGAGTTTTCCTCTCCACAGTCGCCACATGCTTGCTTAGTATGAGGATTGCTGTAAAGACTGACACTAGTCAGTGACTGGATGCGACCTGCTGGGTGATTAGCTTAATGACCTGGGGCCTCATTTATCAAGCTTGCTTATGCACTAAACGATGTCGGAAAACTGCGTAAGCAACTTTCCTTGCAAACTTTTGGGATTTATGAAAGAAAACGGTAAAATGTGCGCAACTTTAAGCTGACTAAGGACCTGATTTACGCACATTTTGGACATGGAGAGCACCTGCAGTGCTGCTGCTGAGAAGTATAAAATTATGAAGAAGAAGAAGAAAATATCATTTCTATAGCGCGTCAAGATAAAAATCACGAGGTGCTTCACAAAAACAAAAAATGTAAAAATATAAAAAAGAATTTATAAAATGGTTAAAATATATTTAAAATGTGCAAAAATAGACAATTGTGATTAAAAATGTTAAGAAAGAGAGAGAGTGAACAGGAAAGAGGGAAACCAGTGGATCCTGAGGAAGGTGGAATAGGTGGGGAGAGCAGAATAAAGAGAGAGAGGTGAAGAAGGTCATACAAAAGCCAGCTTGAACAAGTGAGTCTTCAGCTGCTTTTTAAAGGAGACCACTGAGTCCACTGATCTCAGGCTCAGGGGGAGAGAGGTCCAGAGTCTGGGGGCCACAGCAGCAGATGATCTGTCACCTTTGACCTTTAGCCTGGTGCTGCACAACCAGTAGGCTTTGGTCACTGGACCTCAGGGACCTGCTGGGGGTGTAGGGACTAAGATGATCACCAATGTAAGATGGTGCATGGTGGTGCGGTGGCATCCGCTGACATAGGCCAGGCAATGCCCGCACTGCCCGCTCACCACAGCCATGGAATACACCTCATGATCACACAACACTATATTGGAGCAGGCGGAGGGAGACTAGGGGTCTTAGCCACCTCTGTTGTTGCTTGGCTTCCTGGGGCTGGAGGCTAGGAGGGAGATCTGGCCGTCTGGTTGGGGTCTGGGGTGGTGGGTTGCTGTGCTCAGCGTTGGGCGGGGGAGCCTGCTCATCAGCACCCCAGCAGAAAGGGTCAAACTCTGGTTACCGGTGATGGTTGTACCCCATGTGCAGCAGTACCGGGACCAGAGTGAATAGGGTGTGTATGGGGAGCATGAGTGGGTGTCCGGCGTGCATTTTTGTAAGTCTTGGGTTGTATGTGCATGTGTGAGCATGAGGGAGGGAGCGTGTGACTGTGTTTGTGTATGATTGTATATGTCAGGTGGGGACTTTGACTCCTCCCCTCTCCTGGAACTTCTCTTGATGATATAGATCTCTGTCCCCCCTCCCCCTGCCACACCTGGTGTGAGGGCTTGTGCCTTGGTCTGCCTGAGTGTTCGTGGCAACCGGGTCTGGGGGTTTAAGATCTTTGGCATCTGCCTGTTAGATCCCGGTGGCTGCCTGGTGGGGTCTGGGTCCCTGGGCTCTGCTGGGTCCCCGGCGGGGGTGGTCGCCCCTGGGTCCCGGGTCGCTGGGTCCCGGGCTCGGCCGGCTAGGGGGTGGGAGGCTGCGGGCGGGCCTTGGGCTTGCCGCTGATATCTCCAGGGACTCTGCCGGCTGCTGGTTGTGGCCCCCCGGGACGATCCTCTGTGCCTCTCGAGGGGGGCGGGGGCCTTCCTGGTTGCAGTCTCCTTCGGGTTCCTGCGTTCTGGGGCAGCGCCTGGATCTCTGGGACTTGGAGCCCCCCCCCCCGTCTCCTGCGCATCTTTGGGGGGCAGATCTGTGGTCCCTTACACTCTCTGTTGGGCGCTCCTATAGAGAAACCTTAAATAAACAAGCGCGTGTACACACACAGGTGCTCACATGGTGCTCTCATAAGTATGGGCTTGGGCACGTTCAACACAGGTCTTAAGACTATGGTGGGCACTTAATGCGTTGTGATTTATTATTGTGATTCTTCAGTTAAGCAATATTGATTATATATATATATTTTTTCTTTTCATCAAGTTGACGCAGTGATAGGTAGATCTTGTTGTATTGTTGTTGTGTCCCTTTTTTTGTGTCCCTTTGTTTTTTATTTGTCTTTTTCTGCAGGTCTAGAAGCAGACTCTTGTTCATTTTTGTTTATTTTTGTGGACCCCCCCCCCTCTCTCCCCACCTTTTCTTTTCCTTTCTCTTTCACCTCTGTCTCCGTGTCTGGTCGGAATTACAAAGCATTCAACAACAATAACAATAAAGTTTTAAGTATCAGGCGTGACATTAAAAGCAAACGCTTTGATGCTCCACCTGAGAGTAAATCTGTAAGGCTTGTCACCAGCATTCAGACATCAATTCTGCTTGCTTCACAGCCAGACAGGACACAGTAAAAAAAAAAAAAAAAAAAAAAAGAAAAGATGGTGCATGAAATCCTGCAGCGTTATCACTTGTACTGCTTCGTTTTCACACTGAACAAGACCCCCCACACGCACACACACACACACACACACACACACACACACACACACACACACACACACACACACACACACACACACACACACACACACACACACACACACACACACACACACACACACAGAGGCGGATTTAGCAATTTGGGGGCCCAAGGTGAACACAGACATGGGGCCCCTTACACAAAATTTTCAACAATCTTACCTTTAACTGGATTTGCGAAACTTTCCCCTCTTCTGACACGAGTTATTTTCCCTTTTTATTAGTCCTCCTCTTTTTTTTCCTGTATTTCCCGCCCTTTGAGCGCTTTTAATATTTGCTCTGCTTTCTTTTTCCTGTCAGTGCTCCTGTGCTTTAGCCTTAGTTATTTTTTTCTATTTTCCATTTTCCATTTTGGTCTGTTTTCCTCCCTTTAAACATTTTCCATTGTCTTTCCTTTCTGCTTCCTTTTGATGTTTACATCGAGAAACGACGTCACTTTCAGAAGTGAAAATAAAAGCTTTTATGAAGCAAGCTGCTTCTTTCTCTTATTGGAGCCACTAGGATAACTCAATTTCATGCTTAATGGTTTGACTATTGCTTTGAGTTTGTTACGAATGCTCCCGCCTCTCTTCCTATTCTTATTTGTGGTTTTATGGCACTTGGCAAACAACAATTTGGCGCATTACCGCCACCAATTGGATTGGAGTGGAATGACTACCAATCACTTCCTGTTTGTGCATCGCCGTCGTAATAACCCTCTTATGACCATAATCATAACAGGGCCGCCTGGTATGTTTTTTTATCTTATGGCTGTAAAATTGTAATAAAAAGTACAAAGTGTGTGTAACTCTTTTTTTCAGAACAACCTCAGCTTTCAGTGTATGGTTTGTATTTAGAATTTATTTCTATTAAAGCCTTTAAAAAATCAGCTTAAAAGTGAAAAATGCAAAAAACAGATTAGAATTTAGAACAGGAACTTCTAAATGACTTGTGCGAACAATTTGGAATGAACAATTTAAACTTTGATCTGTAATGCATCTATTCTTAAAAAAGTTTGAACCTTTGTATCATTTTTAGCTGTTTTTAAGACCATTTATTTTTGTAAACTTCCAGACATTTTTATTTGATGGTAGACCTTGAAGCCGTTTCTCTCCAGCTGCAGGCAGAGCGCACATCTCACTGCCATGGGGTGCTTCTCTGGCACAACGTGCACTTCAATACCAAAAACTTTTGTTTTAGCAAAAATAATTATTTATGGTAAAAAGATAAATAATGCTGGTATGAAGTTGAATCTTACAATTAGCAAATAGTTGAGGGTTGTTCAAATAAAAAAATAAAATTTAAAGACTGAACAAACGTTCATATCCTGGTTCACTGGAGATCTGTCCTTCTTCGTGGTCACTGTCTTCAGATATGAGCCTTCTGGGACACCTAATAGATCGTGTTGATTTTCTTTGAGGCATTTCCATAATTTCATGCTGGTTTTTATGCTGATTAGCTTCCCCGTTCCGTTATCTGCTTTCACTACTTGGACAAGGGAGATCTCAGTTTGGCTGACTGGTTAGCGTGTGACTTTCACCTGGAAGTCTGGGGATCGAATCCCGACTGGACCATTTTTTTAATATCTGCCACAGATCTCTCTGAAGAATTCACAACATTGACGGGTTCAGCAACGTTGTGCCACTCCGTGGGTTTTCTCTTATTTGTTTTGCAAAAGCACTTCCTTTCATTTTTCCACGTCACCCACAGGTACCTCAATTCCTGCTTCTGTGAAATAGCGCTTCCTTGATCTGCCTTGATCTACGGTCGCCATGTCATTGGCGGAGTGCTGCAACAGCCGGCTTATGTATATGCATGAGATCCACAAAAATAAACAATGATGAACAAGTCTGCTTCTAGACCTGCAGTCAAGAGAAAATTAAACAAGAAAAAAAAGGGACACACAACAATACAAGAGCAAGCTATCACTGCGTCAACCTAATGAGAAAATATAAAATCGACCATGTTTTGCTGATCAATCACACGATAACTCACAGTGCATTTAGTGCCAACCACTGATCTTCTGATTTTAGTCTCAAAGAACGCTAGAAAGTGGGTACAGCCAGACCTTGAGTGAACAGGCATAAAAGGGGCTAATAATAATAATGCATGTACCCTTGTTATTATTTTTCTTTAATTTACTCTCTTGAGTGTTTGTGCTGCTGTAACAAGTGAATTTCCCCACTGTGGGATCTGTCTGCTCTGTTCTGTAGCGGGGATCATTTGGAACAGCTTCTGGATGTGATGGCAAAGGAACTACATAAATTTGATGAAGTGTTTGTTGGAATCAAACCACGTGTATTATATTTGGTACAAATAAGCTCTGAAATCTAAGTAGGATTTTTACTCATGACAAAATAACATGAGGTGATCGGTAAACAGTATAAGGTAACTTAAGCTCCACAGAAACACAACTCAGCTGAAAAAGTTGGTGTTGCTGGACATTTTGCTCAGTTTTATGGCATTTTTTCAGACTCTGAACCAAGAAATGGCTGCAGGTAGTGAAACGGAAAGTAAAAAACTCCAGAGCAACCAGTTACTCCGCCCCCTAGCCAGTCAGCGGCCAGAATCATGTTGCTGGCCCGACTCGGCCTTGCCAGGTACCTTAATGGAGCAGGGATTAAAAATAGGAAGAATGTAGAGGGAAAATACCGAACCGTGCCCTTGGAACAATGGTCGGGCCGAGTTGCTCTGAATAGTGATCCTGGAAAACCTCCTTTAGAGTCTTGAATTACTTCCTCACATCTGTGTAGCATTGTGGTGGAGGTGCATGATGTGAGGTCCTCCTTGGTGAGGGGTGAGGATGAGGGTTAATTCCACAGTGATGGTGATGGCTTTGGAGTGGGGTTTGAGTGAAGTGACCAATGCCTCTTGTTGGCACTGGATGAGGTGTGAGACCTGCTTGAGGGCTCATCAAATCAACAATAGAAGTTGTTTTGGCTGTTGGCCAAGAGCAGATCATCAGTGGAGGTGGGGGTTTGGGGCTGTAGTTGGTAATGGTCCTCAAACTTTGCCACACAGAGGCCGAGTCTTTTTCAGAAATTTGCTGTTGCGTGGTCGTCGGACGGTTTGAACTGAAGCGGTACAAGATGGATTCTCCTGAGTTTGGAAATTTCCAATTCCCACGAGAATTCATCTTGCAGTGCAAGGTTATTTTGACACACAGCGTAATAAAGAAATGAAATTGAGGATCTAAAATTGGACTGATCCTGTGATTTGTTCAGTGATTAAATGTTATGCTGCCTTTTACAGATAAATGGCCAGGAGGCTGTTTTGCACATTTCAGATGCAAGCTCATACAGGGAGTACTGCGTCGTCCACAATCATTCTTGGACTCCTCTTCCACAGTTGCTCGACTCCGCAGTAAGTTTTTGCTTCCTTTTAAGGCTTTTGTTTTGAATTATTATTTTTATTTTTCACTTCTCTTTCTGTTCTTCCAGCTCCAGTACCAGCTGGTCAATCTGACCTCTACTTTACTGTGTAACTCTTCGGGGATTAATCCAGATGTGGTGAAGGGCAAAGCTCTGGTGGCAATGAGGGGGGAGTGTGACTTCAGCCAGAAAGCTCTTGTTGCCCAGAGCCTCGGTGCTGCAGCTTTGCTCATTGCCAGCAGCAAATCACTGGTACAAAGTTTTATTTGTGTGTAAATTAATCTTTTTACTAGCATTAAGGTATCATTTGTAAGTATTTTGAAGTAGTTTTCTTTGAAAATAAGTAAGATCCAGCAACAGATATGAAGTGACACCTGCTTGCTTGTTGGAGTTTGAGTTTTATTAGTTATAATCTGAACTGAGTTTGCTTTTCAGGTCACTCCATCAGCCAATGACTCTGAGTACACAAAGGTCAAGATTCCTCTGGCTCTCATGAGGTATAGGGACTTCCTGGAAGCAAAGAAGGTCAGGGGGCTTGGCTGTTTTTATTCTGATTTGTACTTTTTCTGCATGAGTCCATTTAGTGCAGTTTGGGTCAAATTCAAGGTCCTCATAGAAACTGTGTCATATGTGTTCTCTGTGTGAAATAGTGAGTGAACTAGAGCTTTAAAGACACACCATGTACATAAATGAGATGATTATGCTGTTTGGCATTTCAACACATTGCATTCCTGACCCCTTTTGAAGATCAACTGGCTATTCTTTCTTTCTATTAATGGTAACAGCCACTCGTCAACCACAGAGTTGTTTCAAGCGAAGCCATGAATTTCCCTGTTGTATTATTAATCTGCACACGGGGTATGAGGCCTAGCCACGCACAATCATGGTGTTTGTTTTGTTTCAAATAGCATATTATAAGCAAATGTTTAGACAAGGCAGCAAATCAGCGCAAGTCAGCGTCAGAAAACAGATTTGTAACGAGAACAGTTTCCTGTTTGTTTACATGGAGTGGCTGGGTTTATAGCTTAGACTAAAACCATCTGTGAGGGTAGAGCTTGTTTTGGTTTGACGTTGAGTTCCAGGCTGTAGTGGAATATCTAGTTTCTGTCTCAGTCCAGACAGCTCTCGTATGTCCTCAGGTGTTCGGTGAGGGAATGCAGGCCAGTCTGTATGCACCACCTTACTCAAAAATTGATCCAAGCATTGCTGTCATTCTGCTGATTTCCATGGTAACGATCACATTAGGTGGCTTCTGGAGTGGAGCATGTGAGAGGTAAGTTTGTAAGACACACACACACACACACACACACACACACACACACACACACACACACACACACACACACATGCTCGCATCCACACACTGGCAGGAAAAGGTTGGATCCAAACGCGGGAAATCTAGGGAGTAGTCAGGTAAATTAAGGTAATTATTTAAATCCTTTATTTTAGTAATGTGAGAGAGAGAGAGAGAGAGAGAGAGAGAGAGAGAGAGAGAGAGAGAGAGAGAGAGAGAGAGAGAGAGAGAGAGAGAGAGAGAGAGAGAGAGAGAGAGAGAGAGAGAGAGAGAGAGAGAGAGAGAGAGAGAGAGAGAGAGAGAGAGAGAGAGAGAGAGAGAGAGAGAGAGAGAGAGAGAGAGAGAGAGAGAGAGAGAGAGAGAGAGAGAGAGAGAGAGAGAGAGAGAGAGAGAGAGAGAGAGAGAGAGAGAGAGAGAGAGAGAGAGAGAGAGAGAGAGAGAGAGAGATACCTTTTATACAGTGTCTCTAAAGAGAAAAATCACAAGGCGCTTCACAAAAAGTAGACCAAAGTATAAAAAAAGATTTCAAAAAATGATTACAAATATTTTTGAAATGAGAAATATTTTTTATTGAGATTAAAATTTTGTAAGTAGAGAGAAAGTAAATAGGAAAGAGGGAAATCGGTGGATCCCGGGAAAGGCGGAATAAGAGCAGAATATGGAGAGGGTGGTGAAGTTCACCAAAACCAGCTTGAACAGGTGAGTTTTCAGCTGCTTTTTAAAGGAGACCACTGAGTCCACTGATAGGCTCAGAGGGAGAGAGGTCCAGAGTCTGGGGGCAACAGCAGCAGATGATCTGTCTCCTTTGGTCTTTAGCCTGGAGAGACACAGGAGAGACATACGTTGTACAAAACATAAGGGGACATGATGGAACAGGTGTGATAAATACTGATCTGTTGCAGGTGTGACAGGCTAATGGGGCACTGAGGGAACAAAGACAATGGGCGAACAGAATTGTAGGCTGGCTGAACAAAACCACTGACTAACAGAACACGATGAACACTGGAAATGAATGAGTATGGGAGGAGTAACATTGCAGTAAAAAATCAACTTAACACTTGGGGTGGACTATAAAACATAAGGCTAAATTAGGGAACAACGAACAGAAAACAGAAGGATGACCATCTACTGCAATAAACTAAAATTAAGACGAGACAGAACACAACCCTGGAAAAGAATATTTAAATAGCGAGGACAACTAAAATGACACTTATAAAAACAACTTGAGCTGCAAGCAGTTATCAACGGGTTCCAAGCCAACCAGCACAAGTATTAGATGCTCCTATAGAGAAACCTTACATAAACAAGTGCGTGTACACACACAGGTGCTCACATGGTGCTCTCATAAGTATGGACTTGGGCACGTTCAACACGCCTTAAGGCTGTGGTTGGCACTAAATGCACTGTGATTTATTATAGTGTGATTGTTCAGTGTATTGTTGTGTGTCCCTTTTGTGCAGGTCTAGAAGCAGACTTGTTTATTCTTGTGTAAAGATGCAGGAGTAAAGATGCAGAAACTACCATTGATAAGAGATGTGTTTAACTTTGAAAATGTGGGCGCAATTTTAAGGGCACAATTTTAATTGTTTAAAACTCCAGCGAACCAACCCGCTTCAGGTGTATGACGTCATCAGCGACTAGTCAAAGTCGACTCAACTTTCATTACTTGACTGTCGACTTTAAAACAAATTACGTGATGCAGCCCCTAGTGTGTACAGGTGTCAGAGGACACAAACCCCGTCTTGAACATCCGATGACCTGTATAGTGTACTCTGTGTAGAATTTTGTACTGAATTTATTGTAAATTGGGGTGTCTGATCATTTTAAAAGTTTTTAAACAAGTTTGGGACCAGAAGTTCTGGTCATAGCTGACTGATAGATCCACCTCCCATTTTTCAATAGGGATTACTATTCTATCGTCTATTTTGGACAGTGTCTTATATACTTTAGACAGTAGTTTGGGGGGGTTTGAGATTATAGAAGTCTAATACCCTTGGTGGTGTTTGTAATTCTATTTTATTGAGCTTAAATTTTTGTTTTACTACAGATTTAATTTGGTGATATTCTAAAAAGCTATTCTTATCCATTCCAAATTGGGAGACTATTCTATTAAATGGGATGAAGTCCAATCCTTCATATATGTGTTCCAGGTATAGGATTCCTTTATTTTTCCAGTCCGGAAGGTTAATCATTTTATTATTTTCCAAAATATCAGGATTATTCCAGATAGGTGTGTGTCTGCATGGTACTATTGAAGACTCTTTCATTTTTAGATACTCCCACCATGCTGTCAGAGAGGTGCTGATACTAATACTTTTGAAGCTTTCATGTTTTCTTATGCTAGAGCTAATAAATGGTAAGTCTGAAAGCTCTATCGTATTGCAAAGTGTCTGTTCTATATCTAACCAGGACTCGTCTAGTGGGTTATCTTGCAACCATCTTGGTATATATTGCAGCCTGTTGGCTAAGAAATAATAATAAAAGTTGGGTAGATCCAGTCCTCCTCTGTCTTTGGTCTTCTGAAGCGTTTTAAGCTAATTCGTGGAGGTTTATCCTGCCAAAGGAATTTGGTAATTGAGGAGTCCAGAGATTTAAACCAGTCAGATGGTGGCTTGTTTGGGATCATTGAAAATAAGTAATTTATTCTGGGTAAGACCATCATTTTAATTGTAGCAACCCTCCCCATGAGTGATATCGGTAACGATTTCCATCTTGCAAGGTCATTTTCCACTTTCTTTAAAAGTGGGATGTAGTTTAATTTGGTTAGATCTGCCAGATTATTTATGGACCATAAAAACACTTCTCATTAATTCAGATAGTCAGTATATAGTTTATAAAATGAATTTAATTATTTCCCTAAACTAATGATACATAAAATAAAATAAAATCAACTTTATATAGCACTTTTAATACAAAAAAATGCAACTCAAAGTGCTTCACAGATTAAAATGGCCCCATAGATCCCATATTTGCATCCCAGCCCCCTGCCCAAGTATAAAACAATTGACAGCTACGGTTCCCCTCCCGCACCCAACTTCCAAAGTGGACATAAGCTCACCCGCACACTCGTCCATGCGCGCGCGCGCACACACACACACACACACACACACACACACACACACACACACACACACACACACACACACACACACACACACACACACGTGAACAACAAAGGAAACAATAGGCTGAGTTCAGATGGGTCAGGTAATGAACGACACATCATCAGCAGAGCCATCTGCCCTGACAGCAACAAATCCACTGCAGCAGCCAAGACACCGGCCCATGACGCCCAGTGGGGGGGTGCAGATACCCCCACCACTGCCCGGGCACTAGTCGAGGAGCGCCCCGGCCACCGCCGCCGACCACCGGCCCCAAGGCAGAGGGCTCCGCAGTGGAAACACTGGAGGATTAAAATATATAACTGTAAAATAACAAAAGCTAATATGGATAAAAAGTAACTGATAAAAAGTGATTATAAAGATGGTAAAAGAAAGCATAATCATGTAAAAACACTAAGATGTAAATAAAATGATAAATTAAAAGAGATAAATATGTATATATATATACAGGGTCCGAAATTAAATTTTTTACTCACCGGCCAAGTTGGCTGGTAGATGATGAAAATCTACCGGCCAAGCATATTTTTTACCGGCCAAATTTCTAAATGATTTAGATCTACCTAAAGCATGTTATTCTATATTATGTTGATTCCAAACAGAGTGTCAAAATAATTAAAACATGAATTAATAAGAAAAACAACTCTTTTGTCATTTTTACTATTTATTTATTTATTTTTAGAGATGTTTTTATGAACTCTTTCATTGAAATCTAGTCAGACTCCTTGTTTTCTCTGTCCATGAAGTCTGGCCTCCTGCTTCTGACACCGTCTTTGTGCCAAAGCATTACAGCCTCATTTGGGTCCTAGTCCTTGATCTCTGGAGAACACAGCTGCACCATGAGAATATCTGAAAGTGTGTCGGGGCTAGGGTTGTCACGGTAACCGGTGTAGCGGTAAACCCCGGTAAAAAAGTTGACAATAATAATAACCGTCTTGTTTAAAAAAAAAAAATATATATATATATATATATATATATATATATTATCTCGGTGGATTACCGTGGCTGCGGTGTAGGCGCGGTGACCCTTACCAGCCACCGTATCATCTGCTGAAGTTGCCGGCGGCACATGCGCACTTTGTTGTTTACGACCAAAACTTTCTTTAAGCTAAAGCTGAAATAATGGCCAGAGGAGACGGCACTCGGGACATTTATTATCCCTCAAAGAAGACAAAGTCGGAAGTATGGGCATTTTTTGGATATTTGAAGAATGCCGAGGGACAGTTGTCTGTGAAAGGCAGCAACGCTACGTGACCATCATAATGTAGCCGTTGTCTCACGACTCCGCCATCTCCAGTTCGCCACTTTTCACAAAATCTTCTGGTTGCCACTGGTCCTGGTGGTTTTTCTTCCAGTTCGACGAGTTTTCTTTTGGAAGGCTGGCTGACTCCAGTTAAAAACCGCCACATTTCACCGCTAGTTTTAACACGAAGCTAACTGCTAACTTGATAAACTGATTGAATGGGATAGGTGGAAATGACTTTGGATGCGGCGCTCACGTTTCACGTAAGTTTGTGTAAGTTGCATGCAGGCGGGAGGAGTATCAGAAATCCATGGAAGATGACTGATAAACATAACTAATTTGGTGCAAATGTTTACTCGCCAGGTGGCAGGTAGAGCTCAAAAATGTATATATATATATGTGTAAACAAATATGACAGACCATTCAGTTAAACAGACTAGATAAATGATACATGACAAGATATGAATAGTGAGATGTGATGGAGTGGATATGCGGTGATGGAATGTGATGTGTAGGCGGTGTGATGTAAGTTAGATGTTTATCAGAATCTTTGTATCTGAGAGAAATTGTGAAATTTGTGTGTAAAAGAATTTGTTGTTTGTTATAGAGTTAGTTGTCAATAAAAACCTCATCAAACACCAGTATGCAGGCTTACGATACCCTTGTATGAGTTGATCCCGGTGTCGGTACAGGATCTGCTCGGGTGCAAGATCAGCTCGGGGTCCTTCGACTGCCGATGATGTCAAAGTAGTTGATTGGCTGAACATGAACCTTACGGAAGTTACACAATCACATTACGTTGTTATCATGTTACGTTGTTATCACGTTACGTTGGTCCAGGCAAATCTTTCTGTTGGAAAGATGGACAACTTTTACAAAGAAATCCATCATTACCTCTTTGAAAATACACTTTTAGCATAGAGCTGCATGTATATTAGGGCTGAACGATTAACTGCATGTGCAATTAAATTGCGATGTGACAAAAGGAGATTTTCGAATCGCAAAGGCTGCAATTTGGCAGCGAGTGGTTAGCGCAACGCTAATATACATGGAAAAACCCATAGGAATGCTAATGCTAATATCACTGATTACATTCTTACAAATTATGAATTAGAAACGTGCCAAATGATTACATTTGGAGTCTAATAGAATGTAAAACTACCATCAATCAAATAAGTAGACAGACAGGTATTTTAGTACAGCCAGAACTCGAGCGTTTCGGCTAGCAGCTATGAGCGTAACTGAACTACGCATGGACAAGACGTCAAAAACTCTAAACACAAAATACTTCAATAAACGGGACACACTTCTTTCCTGCAAATACAATTTCACAGGTGTTGCTAATACCTATGATCCTTCAAGGGATGTGCTCAAAGAGGAGTTCAACATTATGAATACAATATAGTGTTTTATTTTACAAATGCCATTATAAACACAAACTTACGTCGTTAGAAACATTATTTTAATAACGAAACTGCTAAATTCTTTCCAACAGTATAGATGTGTAGTGTATTTTGTCCGAATGGGTTTGCCGTACATTGACGTCATCGGCAGTCGAAGGACCCCAAGCCGATCTTGCACCCGAGCAGATCTTGTACCGACACCGGCGGTCTGGAGGTTTGCGATCAGAGTAGGTTGTCACGGTGAGAAAATTTAACCTCACAGTTATTGTGACCAAAATTATCACGGTTTTCAGTATTGTCGCGGTATTTTTTTAAACGTGTTACATTTTCAGACAACAAAATAAACCCTGTATATCAGGAAAATATTGTCCTCAGTTTGTCTAAATTTTCCCTAAAATGGTTATTTTGTAATTATGTTATTTATTTGTTTACATTTTTCCCCTTTAGTCTTTAAAATACCAATATTTGCCCATAACTTCTTATTTTATGTCTGTTTGATGTCATCATTTTAAAAATATTCGACCAGATGATACTCAGTACTCAAGTAGCCTTCTAATCAGATACTTTTTTACCCTTACTTGAGTAATAAACCCCTCGGTTTGTGTCCTTCCAGTGAGCTTTGCAGATGTGGGAAAATGTCATCAGGCAGTAATCATTGTTAAATTCATAATTATTCTCGGAGAGAGACCAACTCTTATCTGCCCCTGGGAGCCCCGTAATGCATAGCGTCATTTCAACATGGCGGTGTCCGCGACACGGTTTATATGCAGGTAGCGGCGCTGCGGCTGCTTTATATAGCGACTCGTTGCATTCTCCCTCAACCCAAATCCTCGGATCACACATTTTAGCTAAAGCGCTAACGTTAACTTGCCTTGCGTTGACTGTAGAGTTGTGGGTGATGGTCACGCAGATGTGTCATGAGATTTGAAGCGCTGCTGCCTTTCACAGACACTTTTTCTGCACGCGCTGCAAACAGGATAGCCGTCTTCTATCAACTGTCCCTCGGCATTCTTCAAATATCCAAAAAATGCCCGTACTTCCCACTTTGTCTTCTTTGAGGGATAAAAATGTCCTCCTGAGCGCTGCCGTCTCCTCCTTTAGCCATTATTTCAGCTTTAGCTTCAAGAAAGTTTTGGTTGTAAACAACAAAGTGTGCATGTGCCGCCGGCAACTTCAGCAGATGATACGGTGGCTGGTAAGGGTTTTATTTATTATTATTATTGTCAACCTTTTTACGGGGGTTTACCACTACACCTGTTACCGTGACAACCCTAACGGTGGCTCTGGATGTTTCTACTCCAGACTCATTTCACTGCTTCCGCAGGTCCCCCAAGGTCTGGAATCGGTCCTTCTCCACAATCTTCCTCAGGGTCCGGTCAACTCTTCTCGTTGTGCAACGTTTTCTGCTACACTTTTTCCTTTCCACAGACTTCCCACTGAGGTGCCTTGATACAGCACTCTGGAAACAGCCTATTCGTTCAGAAATTTCTTTCTTTGTCTTCCCCTCTTGCTTGAGGGTGTCAATGATGGCCTTCTGGACAGCAGTCAGGTCGGCAGTCTAACCCATGATTGCAGTTTTGAGTAGTGAACCAGGCTGGGAGTTTTTTAAAAGTCTCAGGAATCTTTTGCAGGTGTTAAGAGTTAATTAGTTGATTCAGATGATTAGGTTAATAGCTCGTTTAGAGAACCTTTTCATGATATGCTAATTTTTTGAGATAAGAATTTTGGGTTTTCATGAGCTGTACGCCAAAATCATCAATATTAGAAACAATAAAATGCTTGAACTACTTCAGTTGTGTGTAATGAACAGTGTTGGGAACGTTACTTTAAAAAAGTAATTAGTTATAGTTACTGATTACTTTGTCAAAAAAGTAACTCAGTTACTGAGTTACAAGATCATAAAAGTAACTAATTACCAACAAAAATAACTACTTAGTTACTTTTTTCATTAAAGCATGCAAGAATTACTATAATATAAATGACTAATGACTGGAACATAATAAAATGTATGTCCAAATGTTTTTTTTTATAAACCTGAATAATTTAAATAAATAAGCACTTAACAGGAGCATTACACTAATCTAGACTATTAAAAGGTCACTGTGTGATATTCAAGACCCCAATCAGCAAAAATTTAAAATTGCAAATAGAAACACCTGTAAAGGTTCCCGTGCCTTTAAATGGTATCTCAGTCTAGTTAAATTACAGAAATAAATGTAATTTTGTGTAATAATTGTGTGTTTTAGCAGCATTTCTGCTGCTGGTAATCTAGTAGTGGTTAAATAAATAAATAAATATCCTTTAAAATGACACTAGAAGAGGCACAAGCCTGATGGAGGACTTACATTTACTAACGTGGGTCAGACCCAACCACAGAAGAGCTGAAGCTGGGTGGTAAACACACACAGGTAGTTCTAATAACACCTGAGCACCATGACGTCTGAGACTGATGCATCAGTGTTACAGCGGGACTAAAGACATGATCAGAAACAGGTTACAGCTGGATGATCTAGGAAGGCAGAAGATCAGGATGTCTGAGCGGTGAACAGGTGAGCGGACCTTCGGGACGTCCCGCTGTCGCGCTAAGAAGGGCACGGGTCTGCCGATCCACATCTGCAGCAGCGAATCTGCGGGTCTGCAGCCGTAGATATTCATCACGTCTTCCTCGTTCTTCACGGGCCGTGATGCTCTTAAACATCTACCTCTTTAGCTCCTGATCAGCTGATGACTGCTTCAACACACCGCACTGCTTAATGCACGCATTTCCTTATCAGTAACAGAAACGAGGTTTTGTTAAAAGAAGACGTAATTAATTAGTTTGCTCGTTACAGAAAGAAATATTTTTTTACTAACGTGGTTATTTTAAGTGGCATTATTACCATCACTTGCTGTGTCTACTCTACAACATGCAGCGAATGAGACCGTGAGGGTCTCCGCCCACCCGGCCAATCATCATCGTGTTTATAAGTGTGTTACCGACACCTCTCTCTCCCTGGCTGCAGCTGAAGTGTAGCGGTCAGAAAGCCTCACACTGCTGCTCCACGTTCGACAAGCACATAGTAACGCACAACCTTCCATCCCCAGTAATGGTAACGGCGTTGCAACGGCGGGAAAATAATTAATTAGATTATTCCGTTACCTATAAAAGAACGCCGTTAGAAATGCCGTTATATTTAAACTGCGTTACCCCCAACACTGGTAATGAATCTAATATGTATGAAAGTCTAATGTTTATCAGTACATTACTGAAAATAATTAACTTCATCACAATATGCAAATTTTTTGAGAAGGACCTGTACAGTCATACACAGATGCAGTCACACACTCCCTCCCTCATGCTCACACATGCACATACAACCTAAGACTTACAAAAATGCACGCCGGACACCCACTCATGCTCCCCATACACACCCTATTCACTCTGGTTCCGGTACTGCTGCACATGGGGTACAACCATCACCGGTTCCCAGAGTTCGACCCTTTCTGCTGGGGTGCTGATGAGCAGGCTCCCCCGCCCATCGCTGAGCAAAGCAACCCACCACCCCAGACCCCAACCAGGCAGCCAGATCCCCCTCCTCACCTCCAGCCCCGGGAAGCCAGGTGACAACATAGGTGTGCTAAGACCCTTAGTCTCCCTCCGCCTGCTCCGATATAGTGTTAGTCCTTGTTGATGAGGTGTATTCCATGGCTGTGGTGAGCGGGCAGTGCAAGCATCATCTGGCCTACGCCAGCTAACGCCACCACACCACCCCACTTGCACCCACAGCCCTCTGTGTCTAAGTGCCACAAACTTATTCTTAAAACTCCCAGCTTCTCAGCAAAAACAAACTCCTCCAGTCTCTAAACATCCCGACTTTGGAGCAAAAAATGAAAATGACACATAAATGATTTCAACTTGATTAAAATATGTGGAGAAATGAGAGCTGAAGTGGACCACCGGCATTGCCATGGACGCATTTCATCACAGAGCGATCTAACTAAATAGCGTTTTTAATATTATTTTCAATAGCGTAACTAATCAAGCAGCTGGTGGTCTCCATTTTAGTTCTGATATCTCTGTATTCCTTGTATGCATGAATTAGTAGTTCTTCCTAACTCTGGGAGAAGAATGAGTCTCTGTCCTTTCCTTTCATTATCATTCATGTAGCATCACTTAAATGGCTGCCTGTGGATGTGCATGAGGCTCGCTTGTCGCTCCTCGCTTGACTTAAAGACAATTGAATCCACTTGAGCATCATTGGTGTTACTGTCGAATTCTTGAGTGAACAAGAGTGCTTTTTCAAGTAGGGATTTATCAGGATACCCCAGATGTTCTGAGCTCGCTTAGAGATGCAAAAACGATATTTATTTTCAAAAACTAATTAAAAATGAAATTCTGGAATCATATACGTGCAAATCAATTGTATAAAAAAATAAATAAATAAATAAAGCTATAGAAGATGTGTGTAGGCATATTCATGTGTGTATGTATAAATAAATCAATCAATCAATCAAAGCTTTATTTATAAAGCGCCTTCCGCAACCCTGTCAGGAAGCCCAAAGCGCTGAACATGGTACAGTTGAAGGTAAATATATTGAATAAATCAAAAATAAAATTACAAAATACAAATTACAAAATAGGTGAAACATTCTGGTACAGGACAAATGTGTAAAACAATGGATTTAGTGAACCAATGAAAACTGTGGAATAAATTCAACATAAAAGAGGGCCAAAATCAAACATGTTCTGGAAATGCCAAGCGGAGGAGGTGTGTTTTTAGGTGTGTTTTTAGGCGACTCTTAAAGACTGGCAGAGATGGGGACAGCCTAACTGAGGGTGGCAACTGGTTCCAGTGTGACGGTGCTAGGACTGAGAAAGCCCGGTCCCCGCGAGTACGACACCTAGAGCGAGGGACAGCGAGCAGGCCTTGGTCAGAGGAGCGCAGAGCGCGTGATGGGGGAGTGTCTGTTCAGGAGTGTGGCTAGATAGGGGGGACCACCACCCTGGAAGAAATGATAAACAAAGACGAGGATTTTGAATTGTGAGCGATAGCAAACCGGAAGCCAGTGCAGGGAGGCCAGAACCGGACTGATGTGGTCCCGTTTCCTGGTCCCAGTCAGGAACCTGGCTGCGCTGTTCTGCACAACCTGTAGGCGACACAGTGTTGACTGACACAACCCTGCATAGAGAGAGTTGCAGTAGTCAAGCCTAGAAATAACAAAGACATGCAGTACCCGCTCCAGGTGGGCTCTCGACAGCATATGCTTGATTTTTGCAAGGCGTCTAGGGATGGGTACCGAATTCGGTACTTTTTAAGGTACCGACCGTATTCCATAGTACCAATCGAGCACCGATTCACGTAATTTCAAACGGTGCCTCGTTTCGGTACCCGTCCTTCATAAAGAGAACTTGCGAAGACAGCTGCGCATGCGCAAGAGTGTTATGTTGTCGCTCGCTGTGAGCCAGTTGTAAACAGAGCAGCATGGTAGAAAGAACGCACGCTAACGCTTGGGTCCACTTCACTAAATGTGATGGGTAACTGGGTGATGATGAAACCAGCGACAACGATCTAAGTGAGACATCCTCATCTTAATCTGCTCCGGTAAGTAAATAAAATGTTTAAGATAACGTTAGCTTGATATGTTAGCTTGCATTTCGCTAATGGTGCCTTAAATCGTTGTCACTGGTTTCATCTTCACCCAATCACCTGTCACATTTAGTAAAGTGAAGCCAAACTTTAGAGCGCGCTCATGTTCTTCTAGTCGGAAATTCGGAGTTCCGAGGAGAAAGCGAACGCCATCATCGTTTTAATCTGCTCCAGCAGCTAAATAAACTGTTTAAGATAACGTTAGCTTGATATGTTAGCTTCCATTGCCACCGTTGTTATCAGCTAATGGTGCGTTCGCTTTCTTCTCGGAAATTCTAACTTCCCAGTAGGAAAAATCAAATGGCAAAAGGAATGAAGATACACAGAAAATTTAGTTCACAGTAAAGATGTTTGCTTCCGTTTAATTATCAGCTTATAAAACTACAAGGACAATGTTAAAATACAAACAGTTGAATGTTATTTATCGTGATATTTATCAAATATTGTTATATATTGAGAAAAATATATATTTAATTATAAAAGAGAATTAAAATATTAAACAGTCAAAAGTATTGAAAATTGTACCGTTAAGTACCGGTATCCATTCCTAGGTACCGGGAATTAGTACCGAATCGATTCAAATGTCAAAGGTACCCATTCCCAAAGGCGTCTCGGGTGAAAGAAACTGGACCGGATCACAGAATTGATGTGAGCATCAAATTTAAGTCCAGCATCAAGTTTCACCCCCAAACTGGTAACAACTGGTTTTGAGTAGGGAGATAGAGGGCCAAGATCAACATAACGATCCACATTCTTGCTGTTGAGGTGAAAAACAATTAGCTCTGTCATTCCCTCATTCAGATGTAGAACGTTGGCCATTAGCCAAGACTTCCCCTCGTTAAGACAGGACACAAAGGACTGGATAGAGTGACCTTTCTCCTGAAACAATGGAGAGTAAATCTGGCAATCGTCAGCATAGAGATGGAATGATAGGCCATGTTTACGAAAGATTGACCCCAGAGGTAGCAGATAAATGGCAAACAAAAGAGGACCAAGGATCGATCCCTGCGGGACCCCCCAGCGGAGCCCCTCCCAAGAAGAAAAAACATCACCCAGTTTAACACAGAATGTCCTGTTGTGGAGATACGATCTAAACCAGTCCAGAGCAGACCCTTTGATCCCAACCCATCGTTCCAAGCGATCGAGTAGAATCGCGTGGTCGACTGTGTCGAAGGCTGCTGTCAGGTCTAATAATAGAAGCAGCACAGATGTACCCTGATCTAGTGATAGATAGATGTCATTTAGGACCCTCAGTAGAGCAGACTCTGTGCTATGGCCAGACCTGAACCCTGATTGAAAAACCTCAACCAGATCAGAGTCAGCTAAATGTGAGACCAGCTGCTGATAAACGACTTTCTCGAGCAGTTTTGATGTGAAAGGCAGGGTAGAGATAGGCCTGTAATTTTCTATCACAGAGACATCAGCACCAGGTTTCTTCAGGGTCGGCCGAATAACTGCTGCTTTCAAAGCAGCTGGGACCACACCTGTGCTGAGGCTCCCATTGATAATCTGACCAAGACACGGAAAGGCAGCCTTCCAGAGACGAGGCGGCAGAAAGTCAAGTGGAGAGCCAGATGGCTTCTGCCTCGCAACAAGCTTACTCAGCTCAGAGTATGAAACTGTATTGAGGGAGCTCAGGGTGGGTGGTGATGGAGGAACTGGAACAGGGTCAACAGAGTTACCAGAAATAGCTGCTCTAATGCCTGATACTTTATGAACAAAGAATCTGTGAAAAGCTTCAGAGTTTCCAGCAGCTGTAGGAGACATGGAGCTAGGCTCCTGATACACCAGAACAGAATTAAGTGTTTTGTAGACAATCCTGGGATTCTTTGAGTTTGTTTCGATGATGTCTGCAAAATAGGCCGTTCTGGCAGCCCTCACAGCATCCTGATAAGCAACCAGAGATGCTCTGAACAACTCACGCGAGACCTGTAGGCCATACTTTTTCCACTTTCTCTCAGAGGATCTACACGCCCGCCTGCAAGCCCGTGTGACATCAGAGAGCCAAGACTCCCTCCTAGGACTAGACTTGCTAAGCTTGAGAGGGGCAACCACGTCCAGGACCTGATTACAAAGTACATCAAAGTGTGGTGAATAGTGTTCAGTGTTAGATGGATCTGGGTTAACGGACTCTAACCTTACAGACATACAGTCCACAAACTTTGAAATAGTTTCTGCATCCAGGGCTCTGAACCTAGTAGCTGGAGCTTCACACACAGGGACAGGACATGGCAGCGTAACATCACAGAGTATTGGAGAGTGGTCAGAGAACACAGGAGGCAAAGTCACCAGGTTCATGACAGGGAGACCATAAGAGATAACCAGGTCCAGGGTGTGACCCCTGGCATGAGTTGGGGATGATACCCATTGAGTTAGATTGAATGAATCTAGCAAATTCAAAAAACCTTTAGCAAGCACATTGTCAGGACAGCAGATATGGATGTTAAAATCACCAAAAAATAGGACATAATCATATTTTAGGATGCAGTCTGCCACAAGATCACAGAAATCATTAAGGAAGTTAGAGTCAGTCTTTGGAGGCCGATAAATCAGCACAACAAGCAGGCGGGGGGAGAGGCACAGTTCAAAGGAAGAAAATGACATGGTGGGTGTAAGCTGTTTACAAGGAAAGCTGAATTTAAAAACAGCAACCAGCCCTCCACCTCTGCCCCGTGATCTGGGGATATTAAAACAGGAGCAGCCAGGTGGTACCAGCTCCAGCAGGGCGCTTGAGTCACCAAACGGGATCCAGGACTCACAGATGCACAGAAAACTCAAGTCATGCTGAATAAAAAAGTCACAAAGAATAAAAGTTTTGTTCAGCACAGACCTGGCATTGACTAGACCAAACCGGGTCTGCGGCGGGGCATGCGGCACCGAGATCGCGCACGAGCACAGTCCCCTTAAACTCTGTGCCTGTAACTGAGCGCAGATTCTCCCAACAAACCCCAGTCTGGTGAGATCTTCGAGCCGGTTCACCCTCAGAGCCGGCCAAGTTCCTTGGGCAGGGCGTCGAGTAATCCAGGAGACATCTCGGAACCACCGGGTCAGAAGCTGGACCGAATCGGGCCAGCCGCTTGTTCAGGGATCCAGGCCGACGTCTCACGCGCCGGCTACCTCTCTTTCCCTGTCTTCTCCGATGCTTCCTTCTCGAGCTGGGGCGGACAGAGGGCTTGGGGGGAGAGAGCAAATGGGCAGTCCAACCAGCAGCACCATCCGTGAGGTTCCCAGCTCATGCAGCCCGGTTCCCAGCGCGCGCAGCCCGCTACATCAACGGAAGGACGAAGCCTCAGCAGCGCAGCCCGATCGTATGTCAGCAGAGGATCCACACCATTCAAAAAAGGCATCAGCAACAAGAAAAATGCATAAAAGCCAATAAAACGCCAATAAAAACAGTAAAAAGCAAGGTACCAGTGCATAAAGAGGACGAGCAGCTCGCAGCGTGCACCCGTGCGAGCGCCATCTTACTCTGTCATAAATAAGTATGTATGTTTGTGTATGTGTATATGTAGTGGATACATGTGTATGTCTATATATGTACAGATGAAGTATGTGCGACCATATGGGCATGCAATGCACTTAAATGTATATATGTATGAATAGGTATATGTGCAAAAATCCTTTTGCGTTTTGAATTGTTATTATTACTATTCATTTTCTCATCTTTACAAATTGAACTCAAGTCAGCTAACCAGTCTAGCAATTACTTTGTATAGGCTAATTTATAATTATTGTTATTTCATTGTAAAAATGTCATTTTAGTTAAAAAGGGGCAGGTAACAAAAGTTTTCTTCTTTCTGTTCCCTTTTTATTTTCTTGGTTTGAGAAACCTCATTTTATTTGTTAGTATTGTATTTTTTTCTATTTTAATAATAAATGAAATAAATAATAAAAAATCTAAATTACCCTGCAGGAAAGTTAAGTAGCAGCCATGTTTGTATATCACCACATATTTACTTCACTGGTTTAAGGTGGTGGCTGTATTTAGAAAAACACTTCATCTGGTTTAAATGATTAGTAATGAATCAAAAAGGTCAATTTTCACCATCGAATTGACACAGTAACGTTTCATGCACGCTAGAGCTGCAAAGTCACGATTACACCAGCTGGAGGATCCAGACGCACAAATCAACCTTTTGCTCTTCAACATGAACATAAATAAACTGTCAAGGTCTCCCGCAAAAGCCCTTATCTCTCTGCTAAAAGTCAGACTGCTAGATTCCTCACTCTGAATAAAAGTGAATCCACACGAATCCTACAAGGCTTTACAACTTATAAGTTAAATAATCATATGTGATGAATGAACAAGATGTTTAAATCAAATGTTTGAACAATCTGTGCTCAAATCAATGAATTTGAAATGAATATTGTTCTTACAATGATCGATTTATATCACAAATCACTGTGTTTGATTTAACAAGTTCATCGTTGTTTACACTCATACACCTTACAATAAGATACAAGTTAAAGAGTAAGTAATGTCTAAATTAACTTTTTTTGCCGATGAACTGTATAAATGAGTGTCTAATAGTGTTTTCAATGTGTGTATTCATTATTTTAGCATTTTGGTGCATTTTCTTAAATTTAAAATTCTGCCTAAATACCACAGTATAGCGCCACCTTCAGCTTAAAAGATAGAGCTTGAGTCATTTTGAATACACTTGAGCCAATGGCTAAAGAGTAAGATACTATATAAACCAGTAGAGTACTACGTAGCAGCTCTGTGTCAAAGTTATAAAGCATCGAGTCTCGGCCACGCCTTGTGGCGAGTTGGGAGTTGGATTTGCAAGTGAGTGTTTGTCCATTTTGGCCATGTGAATGCGCTTTATAAATAAAGTTGATTTGATTTGAGTGTAGGATGGTTAGCGGTAGTTCAGCATTAGCATATAGTATTAGCATATCCTAGTCTTTAGCATAGCTTTTAGTGTTATACATACTTATTTAGTGTTAGCTTGGCTGTTGGATGTTGTAGTTTAGTTAGTGTTTGGCTGTTAGTGTTATTAGGAAAGTAATTCGGGTTTAGTGTTCCATATCGTGTTAGTATGGTAAGAAGGTGTAGTGTAGTGGGTTCGGTGGCTCTGTGGGGTTGCACTCCTTTCCGCTGGACTTAGAAATTAGGCATCAGTGATTGCGCGCAATCGGTGTACTGGAAAACAGTCAGCTCCCGCCTGGTGCTGTAGTTTGCAACCAGCATTTTACCCGCGATTCCTTCGCCAACATGATGGACTTTGAACTGGGTTGTTCTGCACGTCTCCGTTTGAAGAGGGAGGCTGTGCCCACCGTGGCTCTTCCGCGATTTAGATGCAGCCCACCGACTCTGCTCCCCCACCACGGCGGGCTCCAGTCTGAGGTGAGTAAGCTAAATAAAAGTTAACATCTTCTAAAGAAAATTCCCTACCTAAATGCAAAGTTTGAGAGACGTGGTTCACTTCATTTAGCTATTATCAGTCTGCACTGCCTTCAGGCTGATTTGTCAAGTTCACAAAATGTGGAACGAGATGTAAGGTTAGAATCAGCGGCGAATCGGAACATATCTCGAAGCCTGGCCGACGAAATGGTCCACATGACTATTACTGTCAGGCTCGGAGAAAATTCGGGTTTTTGTGTCAGTCAGTAATTCTGCTAACAGTGGCTCTACCTAACAGCACTAGCTGACAGACAGCATTACAGCGTGAAATCCAGCTTTACACCACAGCGTGACCCGGTTCTGTGAGGAATTCTGTTCAGGAGGTCACATTTCAGGCTCTCCACATCATATGTGACTGACATTTACGTTATAATAACGATCACACACTAGGAATGTTATAAAGCACCTATATAGGACAGTTTCTTTTGTATATTATCTGACTTTATAAACTCCAACAACAATGTGCTTCTATTTTTGTTCAGGCTAAATCTGCCAAAGGCACTGGCTGTCAGACTGATTTAGTAGTCTGCAAGAATGCACTTGTCCAGGCTGACGTGAAGCCTTACCTGTAGCAAAGGTGAATTATTTTTAATAATCTTCTATGTAAACATTCTATTATCACCTAGTTTTGTTTTACAGATTATTGTTACACGTGATTTTATGCTCTTAAACATTCATAAATGTGCTGTTTCTTTGTTTTTACATAGCCACCCAGTTTAGAGCTCCCAGCCGCAGTGTGTCTTGTGACACAGGGACCATGACGGAAATTAATCTTCCAGAAAGTCCCAGAGCAGCGTCCACACCCCTGAAAAGACCAAGATGTGAGGTGTCTGCTGTTGATTCCAGCTTCCACCTCAGTGACAGTGCAAGCTCAGTGAACTGTTCAAGGTAAAAAAAAATTAAAACATTTCAGAATTTTTAAGATATTAACAATTAAATAAGTATGTGATTACATCATGACATCATGAAGGAGGCTACTGATTCTGGCCCTGTGACACTTGGTGGTGACGTGTGAGCTGATTCCCCTGGTAAATAACTTTTACATTAAATATTGTGTTCTTTGCTATCAAAAGTAAATTAACTAATAACCTGCATTATTGCAGGACACTCAGCAAATATGAACTCTACACCATGAGGCAGGCACACGTCAATACTCTATAAGAGCACATAAGGTGCATGAGCAACGCCACAGATTATTGTTATTACTGTACACTGTCCTGAATTTGTTTTCTTTCTGCATCTCATCATTAGCCTGGCTGATCACCTGATAACTCCTGTCATCTGGTTATGACAGCATGAGGATGTCCTCACACACCTGTAACCTATCAGCTCATCTGGCAGATTAGAGAGAAGAGACACCACATCTCCTGTTCCTGGAAAGCCTTCAGCCATCCTTCGATGACTGAGAACCTCCATCAGCTCTGTCTCCTGTCTGCCTACAATTATTATAATAAAAATTGTGTTTGACAAGTTTTTTGTGCTGCCAAATATCTCATTTTGATTCCAGTTTTGATATTTTAATGGATATTTATAAATTACATTAATTGAATTATCACATTGTTGCATGTTTAACTAGCTCTGTTGTGATGAATTAAACTAGCACCTCACTGTTAAAAGCTCATTTTAATTTCAAGCATGTTTAAGTATTTATGGACATGAACAAAAACAGGAAATATATAAATTGAGATTTATTTAATTAATATAACAAATAAGGGGGAAAGAGTCATTGAAAGGCACATTCTTCTGGAAGCTCCTGATCCTGACAACACCAGCAGGAGACCACCTGCAGACACCACAAGATCTACAACCAAGAGAGTAGCTGGTATCAGTAAATAAATAATGAAATCAGGGCAGTTTTAGTGGGCTGTTTGGGATTGTGTAACATAAATTAACACATTACAGAATAATTTTCTCATGGGGTATTTTCATAATTTTCTCTGCAGCAGACTGTAACTTGAGCCCAGGGCTCCTGGAGAGCTGCTATCGAGCACGTTTCAGTGGTTTTCCTGCTTTAACAAGTCAGATTAGCTGTTAAGCAGCTCAGCTATTTGTTGCTGATTAAAACCAGGTGTGTTGAAGCAGATAAATCTCTAAAACATGCTGAATACTAGCTCTAGGGCCGTGGAGCCAAACCCTGCAGCTAATCTAATGCTATGGCTAACGGCTACCTACCATTCAGAGCTGGTTCTGTTGGGTCGGTTCCGGTAGTTTCAGGCAACACGAGCTCAAAACAATAAGGCTCAGGTCCGCTTTTCTCCTCCAAATTGACTTGGTCCCTTTCTTCTCGAGTGTCTGGGTAAGGAAGGGGAGAAACGTCCTCCACTTTTAATGAGTGGTCAGAGTGAAGGGAGTTAGCATCGTCTCGTTACCCATCGTCTTCGTCACTGCCGCGGCTCCACCCTCTCGGTCCACCAGGCAACGCCTACTAATGTTGCAGTTTTTAAAATTGATACGTGGGTGGAGAAGGACTCTGAGGCACACTTGACCCGCTCTTTATGGTTAAAAACATTTTTGTATCTGAAGGAAGGCGTGGCTTTCTGAAGAATGTTTTGGTAAAACCTTCCAGACATGGCACATTCTGATTTGCCAGACTGGTCAGAAATCATAACAAAGTAGTTTAATAAAACAAGAATGACTTCCTCAGTGATTCAGTTTCTAACAGAGTTCCGAACCGGCCAATTCGGAACCAGAGGTGGAAAGAGTACTAAAATGTTGTACTTAAGTACAAGTATAATTACTTTCATGAAATTTTACTCAATTACAAGTAAAATTACCTGCCTCAAAATGTACTCAAGTAAAACTAAAAAGTAGCTTATTTCAAATGTAGTCAGAGTAAAAGTTACTTAGTTACTTTTTTGACTGTGCAAGGACGGGCTCTTCTGAATAGTTAAAAAAAGACAATGGCGTATGCATGTCAAAGTGGCCGTTTTTTTATTAAATGAACACATATGCATATTGAAGTGCAAAGGCAGTTACACTGCAAACTAGTAACATAAATTAGGTTATAGTCACAAGCCCATGACTCACCCCCCCCCCCCCCGGCAGATCCTGATAGGCCTACCCAGTCTCTCAGCCTCTCCAGTAGCAGGTGATGGTCAACAGTGTCAAAGGCTGCAGTCAGGTCCAGCAGGACCAGAACAGAACAGTCCCCTGCATCACTGTGAGTCACAAGGTCATTAGAGACCCTAAGAAGAGCTGTTTCAGTAGAATGAGCTCTACGAAAACCTGACTGGAAGATATCATAGATGTTATGTTCATCAAGAGCAGCTGTGAGTTGTTTAGCCACAACCTTTTCCAAGATCTTGGAGATGAACGGAAGTTTAGAGATGGGTCTGAAGCTGCTATGGAGAGAGGGGTCGAGACTCGTTTTTTTAAGAAGCGGGTGGATTACAGCGTTCTTAAAGTAAGCAGGGACCTGACCAGAGACCAGAGAAGCATTAATTATAGAGAGCATGCTGGGACCGATGGACTGAAAAGCACTTTTAAACAAAGATGATGGTAAGATGTGATGACTGTTACTTGACTTGCTTCGCCCCAGCCTCTGCCATCTGGTCAAGATGTCTTCTCATATTGATCAAACCTGTTGAATGACAAATACATAACACATATTTAATATATCTGGTAATTAAGTTTTGATAGAAGATGCAACAAGAATTGTTTTTAGTAATACATGCCTTACAAATACTATAATTTGTGTCGACAGACTTGTATAATTGAACTTAAGTATGTTGACAGGATTGAAATGAATAAGAAACAGATTAAGGTATGATATTAAATTATTAAAAATTACCTGCTTCAATGATATCGTGCCTCTCAGTCCGGGTGGTCTTGAACTTTGGAAGAAGGATTGCAGCAGCAGTCAGCTCAGGGTATTCCATCATCTCACCAAAGTGCTTTTGGACACCATCCTGAATGGCTCTGAAGAGTGGCTGACACATCTTGGAGACAGTCTCCAGTCTGCTGAGTTTTTCTTTTAGCTGGAAGATCACTTGGGGGGCAGGACTAGGAAGCTCAAAAATGACCAATCAGAAAAAAAGGAAATCCCGACTGTACCACATGACACGGTAGATTTCTAGTTGTAGTAAAAAAAAAATACCATCTGACAGTGGCGCAAACATCTTTTATTTTTTAGAAGAAATGCTTTTAGTGCTTCTACTTGTGGTTTTAAAGACATCTGTGTCATTTAGAACAGAGGAAAGAGCCGCAGCGAACTCCGCCGCTGTCTTCGTTGTTTATGAGAAATTGAGCATCGCCGTGTATGACGTGAATTAAACAGGAGGAGTCTGGCAGGCCAGGCTATCTTTCTCGTACCATTAGCGCCTATTTTCTTCTCCTACCCACCATTCATTGCACTGTAAGGTCACTTAACACATGTTTCACACTAAGAAGTTCAACTCACCTGTTGACCCCTCAAACATCCCTTCATTAATCCTTCTCACAAGCTTTGATCTTCTTAGGCGATCCTCCAGTCATCCGAATAGTCAGTTAGTGTTTCTTATCCTTTCCTTCGTACCCCGTAACACTCTCGTAACTTAAGCACTCAGTTCTTCTGGTGCGCGCCTTCAGCGTCCGCAGCCCTTCCGTGTTTGGGTCTTACAGTATAGACATATATACATAGACACTTCATTAAACGCTGGATCACTCTGGAGCGCGTTAAGGCGCTTCTACATATGTATATGTTTATACTCTCATCTCTCTTCTCTGTGGTTGTGTCTGAATCCAGTGCGAACCGTGCCGACACAGTATTTTGCAATGTTTTTTTACTCAGTAACGGATAAGATAAAAAATGTAGCCAAGTACAATACTTACAAAAAACAATACTCAAGTAAAAGTAAAATTACAGATTTTAAAAACTACTTAAAAAGTATAAATGCGCAAAAAAAATCTACTCAATTACAGTAACGCAAGTAAATGTAATTCGTTACTTCCCACCTCTGTTCGGAACAAGCATCCTTGAGACATCTCTTTTGACATACAGTCAAAACCTGTTTGCACGCTGCAAGCTGACACAGCCAGACGGCTCCCTAAGAGCCACATCCACTTTGGACGCAGACAATCATTCCAGCTTCTGTTGTGACCTGGAGACATCTCGAGACTGGGCGGGCCGTATTGGAGTTTAATCTACGAAATCCCGGTGCTGTGAGGTCCACTCGGCTCCTGACAGTTCGGATCTGCTGGGGGTTTCCACCAGGGTTTGTAGACACAACAGATTGCGTTTGATGCTGTTTTATTAATAATCAACTCGTTAGTTAATAGCAGACAACTAATTCTTTTACACCCAGATTTCACAATTTCTTTCAGACGCAAAGATTCTGATAAACATCTAGCTTACATCACACCACCCACACATCACATTCCATCACTGCATATCCACTCCATCACATCTCATTATTCATATCTTGTCATGTATAATCATTAGTTTAGAAAAGAATAAAATTCCTTTTTAGTTATATACTGACTGTCCGAATTAATATGAAGTGTGTTTATGGTCCCTGAACAAGTAAAAGTAACTAGAATCTTCTTAAACATTCAAAGATCAATCAGATTGATATTTCATATTTATATGGAATCATCACATCTTATTGGTCATATTTAATTTGCAGTCGTCACGCTATAAAATGTGACCGCTACAGATTTATGTTTTGTTTCCAGAGACCGACTGAACAGCTTATCAGGAGGAGGAGGTGAAAGCAAAGCAAACGGTGGAGAACTTTCTCTGTATTCTCCTCTGAAAGTGATTGTCTTTGTTGCCTTGATGTGTGGGATGTTGGTCCTCATGTACTTCTTCTACAACATTCTTGGTGAGTAAATAACAGGTTAAAAAAGAACTCTTTTGTTTGCAGACTAATACCCAGATCACACTGTGCGATTTTTGGCCGCCGCACAGGATTGTTCGTGTCACACTGTGAGAACTCCAGAAAGGAAGCATACTGTATGATGCAAGATTTCAGTGAGACAGACCATATGATGTGTCTCACCAGCAGGACAAGCTACATCATGAGCAAGCCTCCCAAAAACATATGTCACTAAGCAGACTGCTAACCAAAACAAAGCTGAAAAGATTTAAAAAACTTCTTTTTAATTTCAGTTCATGGCCCAGCTCATATTCCTCAACAAGGAAGCTTTGTTTTAAAAACTCGCGCTTTGGCGTCAGATTCTGGCCTCTGTTCTCTTTTTCCCATCTTACAGCTAAACAGCTGATCTGTCTGCTGGACATTCATCCTTCTCATTCTCCTTTATTTATAAAAACTCACTAAACTACAGAGAAGTAACAATCTGTCACAGATCGCTGCAACATCTAAACTTTTGCCATAAATTCTGTTCCTTTGTCCCCCTGCAGCAAAACGCTACTGAACCATCCTCATCGGTTGAATATGTAAAATTTCCACCAACAGGTTCAGGTTTATGTATTTATAAAGTACCTTCATATGGCTCGAGGGACAAACAAAGTGCTGAACACAAAAAATTGCCACAGTTTGACGTAAGAAAAGGCAACAAAATATCTAAATAACATTTAAAAGCATTTAAGGAACAGAAAAGGGATCTCGTGTATTTGTGTTATATTTTTTATGTTCATGAGCACATCTCCTCTCACACGCTCACAGATCACAGAATCACAGTTTTCACAAACCAGCTGATGGGCTAAAAATGTAGTTGAATTATTTTTAGTATAACTCCGGTTTAACTTGGGCTATTAACAAAAATAACAACTGGTGTGCAGTTTAAAATCTGCTTTCTAAACATGAATCAAAACCGAAGCTCAGAGAGGCGGAGCCTTGCTGCGGCGCCCCAAAGGTGTGTTTTCATTAGTCAGTTGCAGACAGGTGTAGCATTGGAAGTGTCCTAAGTTATTTGTTCACTGTAATTTCAGAGGTCTCCAGACATTGATTTCTCCACAGCCTGCGCCATCAAGGGTTAACCGTGGTCTAACCCTAACCTTGCACCAGAAGGTAGCCATGATAAATTCCATCTCCTCACTCCATTATCTGAGCTGCAACTCTAAGGTCCATACAAAAGACAAGATTTTACTCTATGAATACAATTATTCTTATTTTGGTTTCATAAAGTAATTGACATCAATCCACAGCTTAGGTTGCTTAGAATCATATTATGTGAATCTACAATGAATGTTCCATCATAAGTGATTTATAATAATTAATTACTCAACATACATGTTTATTTCATGACTTATTTCAGATCTTAGATCTTATTATCAGTTTCATTCTCATATTAATATCAGTATATTAACAAATGAAAGTTTAACAGTGTAGCACCCTCACGGATGGACCTAGGCACAATGTAGATTATAAAACTGGGTTCATTTTTGCCTTGACAACCTGTGAGAACTTCTCACGTAAGCAAACAACAAAAAAATAAAAATATTAGCAAATGTTCTTTCACATCACATCAATAAAGCTATTAAATTACACAAACCTCGTTGACATCCATAAGGTGCTAAATAATCCTTTACATTCTTAGTATCCTTTTTCTCTATCTTCTTCCTTGGTTATTTCTTCTCCTTATTGCATTTTCTTTCTCTTACAAGTTAAACTATTTAACAAGCAGCTGCAACATGTGAGTTCAGTGTGAGTGTGGCAGAAAAAGGGGTCTGGTGGAACCAAAAACCAGAATAGTTGTTCCCTCTGTAATTCACCACTAGATGGGGTAAAAGAGTCAAATAAAAATACCTCAATAAAATTAAAAGTGAAACACTGTTACGGATTTACTCTACATATTAAATGACAGAAGCTTTCTAAGCATCTCAGAAAGGGGAGTGTTAGAGGTCTCTTGATAAATGCCTATTCAAATTTATCCAATCTGATTGGTCAAAGTTGATGTAACGAAAGGAGGCTCCTTCGTTTTCAGGCTAGCAAAGAGATTTTAAAACCTCAAATTATTAATAAAGTGTTGATTTTGATTTACCTCATGGCTGGCCCGCCATATATGTCATGATTTGTAAGTGGTTACTTTTAATAAATAGTAATAAAATATAAAAGTATTCACAAAAAATTTAATATTTCATAAAAATGTGGATTATCAATATTGTTGAGCCTTTGATATTCGACTGATAATGAAACTAGGTACTTTTGTTATGCCAGGGAAACAACACTTTATAATAATTTGACACAGAAACTAACAGATAGTTGATGAAAATCAATTTATTACTATATTAATGATGAAAGGCAAATTATTATGAATGGTGATTCAAAGTGATATTAAATGAGACAATGGGGTTAGGGTTCCACAAAAGTAAACAATCAATGATGAATTAGAGTCTGCTTCTAGAACTGCAGAAAAGGGACACACAACAATACTACAGGAGCAAGCTAGCACTGCGTCAACTTGAAGAAATATAAAATCAACATTGTTTTACTGAACAATCAGACGATAATAAATCACAGTGCATTTAGTGCCAACTACAGCCTTAAGACATGTGTTGAACGTGCCCAAGTCCATACTTCTGAGAGCACCATGTGAGCACCTGTGTGTGTACACACGCTTGTTATGTAAAGTTTCTCTATAGGAGCGTCCAATAGAGAGTGTGAGGGACCACAGATCTGCCCCCAAAGATGCGTAGGAGATGGAGGGAGCTCCAAGTCCCAGAGATCCAGGAGCTGCCCCAGAGCACAGGGACCCAAAGGAGACTGCGACCAGAAAAGCCCACCATCCCAGACCCCAACCAGACGGCCAGGTCTCCCTCCTAGTCTCCAGCCCCGGGAAGCCAAGCGACAACAGAGGTGTGCTAAGACCCCTAGTCTCCCTCCACCTGCTCCAATATAGTGTTAGTGTGTGTTGATGAGGTGTATTCCATGGCTGTGGTGAGCGGGCAGTGCGGGCATCGTCTGGCCTATGCCAGCTGATGCCACCACACCACCCCACTTGCACCCACAGCCCTCAGTGTCTAAGTGCAGTTTAAAATTAGAAGTGGGCACCGGCACTCGGGATAAGGCTGAAAACCCCCCCTGCCAAATGCCGTTGAATGTGGTCACTCCCAAGACCCTAACTATGTGTTTGTGTGGAATGTCATTGGTGGAAGTGTTTAAGGTGCAAATAAAATTGGGGGCAGGTTGCCACAGGAATGCGGAAGTGGGGTCTATACCCACACCCCCTGACTTGTCCACCTCCAAGGTCCTATGTGCATGTTTGTGTGATGATGTGGGGGAGCAGGAGGAGAAAAATGTGTGGGGATGGGGAGGAATGGCTGGTTGGACATAAGCCCTCCAGGGAGCCAGCTCCCCCACTGGCCCCAATAGGCACCTCTGTTGCCAAAATGCCACCCATGGCATGGAGACCCCAGCCCATCTTGCCAGGGCCCAAAGCAGCAGCATCACAGAGCCTCACGGAGTCCGAGGGCACCAACCCAGCCCCACCCCAGCAGAATATCCACTCCCATCCCTGCATTTGCACAACTTCCAGAATATGTAAGACATGCCTACATTACCTCTCGCCTGGACTATGTAAACATCCTCCTAGTTGGTGCTCCGGTCTCTGCCCTGAATCAGCTGTAGGTCGTCCAGAACACTGCTGCCAGGTTCTTGACGAATAGACACCGACGTAGCCATATTACCCCAATCCTGACACGTCTTCACTGGCTCCCTGTCATTTTCGGAGTACAATTTCAGTTACTGACTTTTGTATTTAAAGCACTCAACGACCTGGCATCTCCCTATCTCTCTGACCTGCTCACTCCATATGTACCCACGCTCACGCTGAGGTCGGCTGACCTTTTGCTGCTGTGTACGCTGCGGATGCGATACAAATCGCGGGGTGAACGAGCATTTGTGCATGCTGCCCCAAAGCTGTGGAACTCATTGCCCATTGGAGTATGGCAGGCTCCATCACTGGCGGTTTTTAAATCTCATTTAAAGACCCTTTTTTACGATTCGGCTTTTAGACAGTGACTCATTTTAGTGTTTTATTGTGTCATTGTTTTAATGTGTTCTTAGTATTCCTCATGTTTTATCTGCTTTTGATCGGTATTTTTATCTTCTGTTTTAGTTCCTTAGATTGGTCGTGTTTTGTTTTAGCCTGTGCAGCACTTTGAGCAGCTCCCATGCTGCGTTTTAAACGTGCTATATAAATAAACTATGGTATGGTATGGTATAGGACATCCAGGTAAGGTTGGGTCCTCCCCCTCCTGGACATCCCCCTCCTCCGTGATGGGACTGCAGAGGAGCCATGGTCTACCTGAGGCCCGTGAGCCCAGGCCAGGCACTGTCGCATGTTCCCACTTTCTTCCCGGTAGCATACATGTCAGGACCCGACCCCCAAGGCCCCGCCCAGATCCCCACACGGGGCCGGCCACCCCCACACCCCGAGCCCCCATGCCCCAAAGCTGTGGAACCCGTTGCCCATTGGAGTTCGGCAGGCTCCATCACTGGCAACTTCACAGGGGCAACGCAGCTGCCAGGCAGTGAAATGGTTGTTTATAAGCTTTGACCAACCAGATCTGAGAAATTTGTGAAATTAAAATCAAGTAGACTCATTTAGTGTATTAAAGATCTTGAATAAGCCATGAAATAATAAACATTTATGTAGATTAATTATTAAATCACATTATATAGAACTTTCATTGTAGATACCAGAATGGGATTGTAAGGAACCTTTGGATTGAAATAAATCATGTTATGAGACCAAATAAGAACGCTTTTATTAAGGGAGTGAAAGTCTCGTTTTCAGCATGGGACCTTGGAGTTGCTGCATCATGTAAATAGTAGCAGAAAATAATTCAGGAGAAAGAATTTTTTATGACTACCTTCTTGATGGTGCTGCTAGCCATGGTTAAGCAAGGAATTGTTTTGGTACACGACATTCCTAGCAGAGGAAGTCTGCTGGACACCTGACTGTCCAATTGACCTCTGACATTGCAAATAGCTAGGGCTGAAACATCATCGAATGACTCGATTCATTAAATCACAGCAGTAGTCCACAACAAGGCATTGTAGCATGTAATTCACAAACGCTTCTATATTTGGATACACTTTAGACTGGATTATGTTGCCAACCGGTATATAATAAAATAGATATGCCACCATTACATTGTTACTAGAAGAAATGAAATGTTGTTATAATTTCCAGTAGATTACTACTAGTCATTTTACTGAAATAATTAAATTCTAGTGGTCATATGTGAATATATTTAGATATGTTCAGGCTAAGATGAGTGATATTAAACCTAAAATTTCAATCAAATGTGAGTCAAATTTTGCAACTTAAAATATTTATTCATTGTAAATTTCAGCTGGGAAAGGGAACTAGACAACATTAATTTAGTACATATTGTTGATCCTTTTGTCATTTTGTTTTATTTTTTATAATTTTCGCAGCAGACCACAGTCTCATTTCACTTGAATGTCGTCAAATAGAATACTCGATTCATAGATGGACGATTCAATAGAATCCTCGAATACTAAAATATTCTATAGCTGCAGCCCTACGAATAACCTTGGACATTTTCAACTCTACATAACAAACACTTGTTAAAAGTGAACTCCCTTCCTATTTTCCTCAATTGCAGCCAGAGCTCCAAGCTCAGCAGAAGCTTACAGTTCATGCTAGGGGATGTACGAACTAGTCGACTAGTCGACTTCACGGCTTTGTAGTGACTTTTTATGCCTGTCATCAACTAGTCGCTGTCACGTGATAATGACTGACAAGATGCAGTCCTCGGAAAAGACAGCAGGTGATGAGCCCCTGCGCATCTGGATCGAGGCGGAGGCAACGCGCTGTGCGGTACTGACACCGGCGGTAAAACGGACATTTAACCTAACTGTGACCTTTTCCCTCTTGCAATTTAACCTTCCCCTCACCCCCATCCTAATCTTAACCAGTTTGTGCATGCAAAGCTCTGATCGTTGACGTGCGCTCCAGACATTGCGTCCTGAGCACCGCCAAATCAGGTGTCACCACCTCAAAAGCAAATTAAACACACGATCGTTCATGTCTGCTCATTTCCTTTCATGTTTTCTGTCTGTTATTTGTGCCTGATGCGTTTCGCTGCTGCGGAGCGAGGCTCTTCACCTGTTTTGTTCTCCGGTGACGCACCCCCAAGATTCCACTATCTCCACTCCGCTCCGCTCCGGCATGAACTCCGCAGCAAAAACGGTCCCGTTGTAGTCGGCCGGCGAGCAGCGGCACTCCGCTGTTTTTGCGGTCGGTAGATCTTTTTAGAACTGCAGTTCAAAGGTAACTCATAAGGTGAATATATATGAACCCAGGTAGCAGTTTCTCTTTAGGATTGAGAGGAGATGCAGGAAGATAATAAACAGACAAGACAGAAAAATAGTCAAATAATAACAAGTTTGTTTTCGTACCTGGTGGTTGCAACAAACAGACACCACTGAAGGTAATCAGAAGTGAGGAACAGAAAATGAAATAATTATTTTAATGTTTAGAGCAGCAGGAACTCCGAGAGGCTGCAGGCGCATCAGTGAGTTTGCGGCTGCTGCGCAGGGGGAGGGGGGAGAGGGCTGAAGCAGGATGCAGAAACTACCGTTATTAAAAGAGATGTGTTAACTTAGAAAATGTGGGCGCAATTTTAATTGTCAAAAACTCCAGCGAACCTACCGACCGACCCCCCCCCCCCCCCCCCCCCCCGCTTCCGGCGTATGACGTCATCAACGACTAGTCGAAGTCGACTCGACTTTCATTACTTGACTGTCGACTTTAAAAATACTAAAGTCGTGCAGGCCCTAGTTCATGCTAAATGATCATTCTGTGTTGAATCAACCAGATTTTTCAGTGGAAAAATTTCAGCGGCTTAAAAATTACATTAACTCATTCACTGCCAGCCATTTCCTGATCGCTACAGGCCTTCGCTGCCAGCGTTTCTCACAGTTTTTACTGTTTTTTTAAGAATCACAGAATGTTGAGTGCTAGGATGATGTTGACTCCAAAACAACCAAAACAAAGAGGAGACTCGCCTCTTACATCAGGAAGAATCCGCGTGTTTCGAGCGGTATCCGTTCTTTCGTAATCCGTTGTCGAATTGTGATCGGCAGACGCTTTTCCGGTTCGCGCCTCACTTTTTTTTTTTTACAGGAATGGCCCAAAGCGATCTCCTAACATGGATTTTCTGCTCCCTGATCATGTGATGTGTGACATATGCGGTTGAAGATCAGCTTTAGAGCTGAGATGTTTGTTCTCTCGGCGCAGGGGCTCGTTCTGATGCCCAAACAGTAAAAAATGTGCAAATGACAACTTAAGTCATCACTGGCAGTGAACGGTTGGATAAAAAATGACAACTTTAGTTGACATTGGCAGTCAATGAGTTAACCTTAGTTTCTTCATCAATCAAATATTAAAGGCTCAATATTGTTATGGACTATTACATTTTATTCAATACCTTTATATTCTATAGACAGTTTATTAGAAATAACCACTTACAAATCGTTACACCAGAAGCATAGGTTTTCACGCATGCTTGTTGGCTGTCTGAGACTGATTTGGGTTGTGAGAAGGCTCAAAAAGCTGTCGCAGACCCGGACTGACTGGACGACCACAGATATGCAAATCACCCATAGTTCACCGTTTTTTACACGATTTGGCCCCCGACGTAGGATTTGGCTAAGACGGCCGCAAATCACGCTGTGTGATCCAGGCTTAAGACACAGGTTTGTGGACATGAACAGTAAATGTAACATCTGTGATCAGATTTGTTAAGCATAACATGGAAATCTCAGCAATTCAATAAAGAATCTTGTTGTTCATGGCATTCATCTGTGAGCCGAAGCACAACCCGTCTTCTACTGCAACAAGAAGTAGACCCAAGTCCACAAGCTTACTCTGGAGGTGTTATCGGGATCATTTCTCTGCAGCGATTCGTGTTTTCTATGTTTTTAGTTTTTGTTTACCTCTTCTCTATACTGCATGTTTATATTTCATTCGTTAAACACAAGAAAAACATTTTAAAAAGTTTTTATTCTTGAAATGACTTAAAACCAGGTATTGTTAACTGGTACCCAAAAAAATCTAATTGTGTCAAGCCCAAATTATGACCTGCATCTGTTGCTTTCTTTTCCAGTTTACGTCATTATTGCCATTTTCTGCTTTGCATCTGCCTCGGCGCTCTTCAGCTGTCTGGATGCTGTGATGGATCTGATTGGTTGTAACTCTTTAAGGTAGTCATTTTATTCCTGCCAAAAAAAAAACACACACATTCAGATGGGTGTGTGCACGCGGGACCAAGCGAGCAATCTTCCCCATGTGACAGACCACATTTGTTTGAGTTAAATATTTTTTATTTCTATTTTTAGTGTTTCTGTCCGAAACAGGAGCTTCTCTGTGAGGTCTGTCCTTCTGGCTGCTGTGTGCATAACCATTGCTGTGATCTGGGGAGTGTACAGAAATGAGGACAGGTATTTAATAGCTCAACACAACACACACACACACACACACACACACACACACACACACACACACACTTGTCTTGTTTCTGTTTGCCTGTTTCCTGGTGAAAGTATATATTTTTCTCTCTAACATAAAACAGATTTTCTATTCTCGTTTTAGGTAAGTTAGGGTCAACGTTGTTTTATTTGCTGAACCCCATAATAATAATAACATTATACATGCCTGCAAACTTATCGCTTTCAGCAAAAATTTCCGTTTTTGAAGCCAAATATAGCGTTCACGTGAATCGTATTCATCCAAAGGGTTTTTGGTTGTTCAGTGCTTACTTGCTTGGCTTGGCCGGGCAAAGCAGATGCAGAACCATCCTTCAAGTTCAAACCTTCATTGCAAAACTGAAAAGCTGCATCGATGCAAAACTTCTTCTGACTAGGGATGGGTACCTTTGACATTTGAATCGATTCGGTACTAATTTCCTGTACCTAGGTATCGATACCGGTAACGGTGCCAATTTTCGATACTTCTGAGTGTTTAATATTCTAATTCTCTTTTATAATTAAATACATATTTTTCTAAATATATAACCATATTTGATAAATATCATGATAAATAACATTCAACTGTTTGTATTTTAACATCGTCCTTGTAGTTTTATAAGCTGATAATTAAACAGAAGCAAACATCTTTACTGTGAACTAAATTTACTGTGTATCTTCATTCCTTTTGCCATTTGATTTTTCCTACTGGGAAGTTAGAATTTCCGAGGAGAAAGTGAACGCACCATTAGCTGATAACAATAGTGGCAATGGAAGTTAATTTATCAAGCTAACGTTATCTTAAACAGTTTATTTAACTGCTGGAGCAGATTAAAACGATGATGCCTCACACTTAGATCGTTGTCGCTGGTTTCATCTTCACCCAGTCACCCGTCGCATTTAGTAAAGTGAAGCCAAACTTTAGAGCGCGTTCATGTTCTTCTAGTTGGAAATTCGGGGTTCAGAGGAGAAAGTGAACGCACCATTAGCGAAACGGAAGCTAACATATCAAGCTACCGTTATCTTAAACATTTTATTTACCTACCGGAGCAGATTAAGATGAGGATGTCTCACTTAGATCGTTGTAGCTGGTTTCGTCATCACCCAGTTACCCAACACATTTAGTGAAGTGGACCCAAGCTTTAGCGTGCGTTCTTTCTACCATGCTGCTCTGTTTACTTCTGGCTCGCAGCGACCGACGACATAACGCTCTTATTCCTAGAAAGAAGAGCTGCTCCATCCAAAGCGGGATGGATGCCGTCTCTTCGCATCAGACCAGGTTTTCCCAAAAGTTTTCCAATTATCAATGTAGCCCATGTTGTTTTCAGGACACCACCTAGACAACCAACGATTGAAGAACAGCATGCGGCTAAACATTAGAGCCCGACTGATATGCTTTTTTTGGGACCAATACCGATATAAAACTTTTAACAAAGGCCGATAGCCGATATAATGGCCGATACATCTCCCTCACAAAAAAGAAATAAAAATAAAAATGTTTTTAAGATTAAACCCTTCATTCTCTGCCTTTTTGATGCAAACTTATTTCTCTATTACACACCAAAGAACTGTCTCAATTCAATTCAAGTTTATTTATAAAGCGCCAAATCACGACAAGAGTCGTCTCAAGGCACTTCACATAATAAACATTCCAATTCAGGTCAGTTCATTAAGCCAATCAGAAATAATGTTTCCTATATAAGGAACCCAGCAAATTGCTTCAAGTCACTGACTAGTGTCAGTGACTATACAGCAATCCTCATACTAAGCAAGCATAAAGCAACAGTGGAGAGGAAATCTCCCTTTTAACAGAAAGAAACCTCCAGAGAATCCTGGCTCAGTATAAGCAGCCATCCTCCACGACTCACTGGGGATCGAGAGGACAGAGCACACACACACACGCACGCACACACACACACACACACACACACACACACACACACACACACACACACACACACACACACACACACACAATAATGTGTCTATAGTTACATTGTGACGTTTTAGTAAATATTCTATTTGGTGAGAGATAAACTTTATTGTATTTGTCCTAGTGGATCTATAATTAAACTGATAAACTAGTAGTAGCACATCCAACGTCAAGGAAAGCAAAAAGTTTTTATCAGGAGAGGGAGAATGTTTAAGTGGTTAGCAGCAGTGTGCTAGACGATAGCCCCCTCCATGAGGCCACCACAGCTCAGCAGAACATCGTTGTAGCTTCTTCTGGGGAGAAAAACACTTAGAGAGAAAATAAAGTTAACAGCTGAAATAGCAGAAAATAATGCAGTTAAAGAGCAGACTGTAGAATAAAGCAGTAGAGTGTGGAAAGTGGTCAGTGTATCCTCCAGCAGTCTAAGCCTATAGCAGCATAACTACAGAGATAACTCAAGATAATCTATCCTATTTAGATGGAGGCATGTTGGAGGCAGGGCAAGGGAGAGCCGTCTTTACCGACTGTACACTCCACCTCCCTCTACTCCCCCACTTGTCCAGATTTAGGCTAACATCAGATTTTAACCATAGGCCCTATCAAATAAAAATGTTTTAAGCCTATTCTTAAAAGTAGACAAAGTGTCTGCCTCACGGACTAAATCTGGGAGCTGGTTCCACAGGAGAGGAGCCTGATAACTAAAAGATCTGCCTCCCATCCTAATTTTAGATATTCTGGGAACCACCAGTAGACCTGCAGTCTGAGAGCGAAGTGCTTGGTTAGGAACGTATGGAACAATCAGAACACTGATGTATGATGGAGCTTGATTATTAAGAGCTTTATATGTGAGAAGAAGGATCTTAAAATCTATTCTGAATTTAACAGGTAGCCAATGTAGGGAAGCTAAGACAGGAGAGATATGATCTCTCTTTTTAATCCTCATCAGAACTCTAGCTGCAGCATTTTGGACAAGCTGAAGACTTTTAACTACGTTCTGTGGACTTCCTGAGAGTAATGGATTACAGTAATCCAGTCTTGATGTAATAAATGCATAAACTAGTTTTTCAGCATCACTCCTGGAAAGGATGCTTCTAATCTTAGCAATATTCCGAAGGTGGAAAAAGGAAATCCTACAAACCTGTTTAACCTGGGATTTGAATGACATGTCCTGGTCAAAGATAACACCAAGGTTCCTTACTTTGTTCTCTGAGATTAATGTAATGCCATTCAGGTCAGACGACTGGCTAAGCGATTTCCTTTTCTGGATTTCTGGTCCAAAGATAAGAACTTCCGTCTTGATTTAAAAGCAAAAAGTTGAGAGTCATCCAATTTTCTTATATCCTCAAGACAAGCCTGTAATCTACCCAACCGATTAGGTTCATCAGGGTTAATGGATAAATATAGCTGAGTGTCAGCATAACAGTGGAAGTTTATCCCATGCTGTCTAATGATTTTACCAATTGGGAGCATATATATAGTAAAAATAATTGGTCCAAGCACTCAACCCTGTGGTACTCCACAAGTAACCCTGGAGTATGAAGACGATTTGTCATGTACATTTACAAAATCAAATCTGTCAGACAGGTAGGATTTAAACCAGCCTAGCGCTGCTCCTTTGATCCCTACAACATGTTCAAGTCTTTCTAAAAAAACATTGTGATCAACTGTGTCAAAGGCAGCACTGAGATCTAACAAGACTAGAACAGACACAAGATTCTTATCTGAGGCCATGAGAATATCATTTGTAACTCTCACTAATGCAGTTTCAGTGCTGTGATACTCTCTAAAACCAGACTGAAATTCCTCAAACAGAGCATTAGTGTTTAAATGCTCACATACTTGGATGGCCACTATTTTCTCCAGGACTTTGGATAAAAATGGAAGGTTAGATATTGGTCTATAATTCATTGGGTCATCTGTATCCAGAGAAGGCTTCTTAAGTGAAGGTTTGATTACAGCAACCTTAAAATCCTGTGGTACATATCCATTTACTAAGGATAGATTGATTATATCTAGAATGGGGGCAGTAACCAAAGGAAATGCTTCTTTAAATAATTTGGTTGGGATTGGATCCAAAATGCAAGTTGAAGGTTTAGATGAAGCTAATATTTTTGATAACTCTGAAAGCTCAACTGGATCAAAACGGTTCAAGCACAGATGAGGTTCTACAGTCACCTCTGATGTTGCCTCACTTACTGAGGAAGAAGAAATCGCATTAGGGAGGATGCTAAAGATTTTGTTTCAAATAGAATTAATTTTACTTGTAAAAAATCCCATGAAGTCATTGCTGCTGAGGGCTAAGGGAATAGATGGCTCAGAGCTATGATTCTGTGTAAGTTTAGCAACTGTACTGAAAAGAAATTTAGGATTATGCTTATTCTCCTCAATTAATGCTGAGAAATAAGCAGTTCTAGTTTGTTGAAGCTTATGTTTATAAAGCTCAAGACTATTTTTCCAGGATAGGTAGGCCTCCTCATGATGCGTAGAGCACCATGTTCTCTCCAATTTCCTAGTGTTTTGTTTTAAGGCTCGTAAATGAGAATTAAACCAGGGAGCCAACTTCCTGTCCCTAATTACTTTCTTTTTTAAAGGGACAACGTCATCTAATGCCACACGTAAAGAGGAAGTAACATGATGAACTAAGGCATCAATTTGTGAGGGGCTAGAACTGAAAATATTGCCGTCTGCTACGTGCCTCTGAGATGCTGAGGACAGTAAAGATGGAACAGTTGATTTAAAAGACGCAACTGCGTTGTCAGATAGAGACCGACTATAGTGAAATTTACATTCATGTCTCGAGAACTCAGTTATTATAAACTCAAAGGTTATCAGAAAGTGGTCCGAGAGGACTGGATTATGTGGAAAGATTATTTCCTCACACTCAGTGCCATAAGTCAGCACAAGGTCCAATGTATGATGGCAGGAGTGGGTGGAGCTATGTATTCTTTGAGTAAAACCAATAGAGCTCCGGACCCCACGTGACTCTCAGTTAGTAGACGTCATATTGGCAGGTAAAAGAAGGTAAACAAACACGGGTCGTAACCATGAACGTGAACGGGATCAGCTTGGATTTTACTTCGTCGGAATTTACTTCACACTTTAAAACCAAAGAAATCGTTTTATATAGTCAGAAATTAAATAGACTAAACATCTCCGACACTTACCGTGCCCCTGGGATACTTTTTAAAAACACCAGAAGCTGTCGGAGCGGACTTCTTACCGGACCTGGCCAGGGAACCCCTTGGGATTCCCCCAGAGGAGCTGGCCCAGGCGGCTGGGGAGAGGGAAGTCTGGGCCTCTCGACGCTACTGCCCCCGCATCCCGACTCCGGATACACGGATGAAAATGGATGGATGGATGAACAAATAGCAGATTTACATGTAAGTAGTTTAAATAGAGTGCTGTGCTGTTTGAATGTATAAACTGAACGCCAAGAGAAGTCACTAGTTTTTTTTCCGTGAATAAAATAAATATGTCAGGCAGGAGCATCTCAGGATCTGTCTGAGATCTGTCTCAGTGAGACAGATAATAGCAATCCAAAGTGCTTTTTATGTGTGATCTGACAATTGATCAACCATTGCTTAAAAATGAAATACAGCTTAGCAGGTTAATTGCTGTGATCAAAAAACACGTAAACGGCAGCACGCAGAACTCACAAGGCAACGTTTTACGTGACGTTTACTTGTTACTATGAGTAATGAGAAAGAAAATGCCACGCCAAAATAAGTTTAGGAAGCCCACTAAGAATCGTAATAAAAGCATTTAAAATAAATACCATACACAGTTGAGGAAACGTTGGTTTAAGTACCTGATATGAAGTGGTCGCTGCATACGTGAAAACTTTTACTCTCGGGATCCCACAGTTTAATTTCAGCCCGGTCACTAACGCGTTTTATTACAATGATCCAACGTTTGCGGCGCTCCGGATCTTGGGGAATCCTGTAGATGGCTCATTCCTTATGTCGTCCGCGTTTGTTCTGCATCCTGGGGCACAACAGGAATCTACCATATTTCCCGTTTGATTGAGTTTTCTGACAATAACAAATAGTCCAGCTGCGGTCTTCTGCCTGCCAATATGGCGCCGTTTCGATTTGAACTGTTGCATGCCAGGAGAAGTGACGTCAACTCCCGGAGCTCTATTGAGTCTAAGATATTACTAAAGGCTAAATTGAGGCAATCATTTTCAATGTCCACATGAATGTTGAAATCCCCCACTACAATGACCTTATCAGTATTTAGCACCAAATCAGATAAAAATCAGAGATCTGATCCAAAAACTCAGAGTAAGGGCCTGGTGGACGATATAAAACTACAAACAAGAGTGGTTTTACAGTTTTGCAATCTGGATTAGGAAAACTAAGAATAAGATGTTCGAACGAACTGTAACTATTAATTGGTAAGGGACTGATTAATAAGTCTGAATGAAAAATGGTTGCCACTCCTCCTCCTCGCCCTGTACCTCGAGCAATATGATGATTTAAATAATTTAAAGGAGTCGACTCGTTTAAGCTAACATAGTCCTCTTGCTGCAGCCAGGATTCTGTGAGAGAGAGCAAAGAGATCTGATTATCACAAATCAAGTCATTAACTAACAAAGTCTTAGAAAAAATGGATCTAATGTTCAACAACCCACATTTAATTTTTCTAGTTTTCTGCTCAGTTGAATTTGTTCTAATATTTATGAGATTTCCATGATTTGCTTTATTAAGCCTGATATTTAATCTGTGTGGTTTTGGCCGTGGGCAGGACACTGTCTCTATGGGGTAGTGGGTGGGTAACAGTACAGAAGCTGCAGAGGGGTGGGTTAAACTACGACTCTGCTTCCTGGTCTGGACCCTGGGTTGTCATGGAGGACTAATAAAACTGGCCATGTTCCTAGAAAGAAGAGCTGCACCATCCAAAGAGGGATGGATGCCGTCTCTCCGCATCAGACCAGGTTTTCTCCAAAAAGTTTTCCAATTATCAATGTAGCCCACGTTGTTTTCAGGACACCACCTAGACAGCCAGCGGTTGAAGGACAGCATGCAGCTAAACATGTCGTCACTGGTCCGATCAGGCAGGGGGCCAGAGAAAATTACGGAGTCCGACATTGTTTTGGCAAACTTACACACCGAAGCAACATTAATTTTAGTGACCTCCGATTGGCGTAACCGGGTGTCGTTACTGCCAGCGTGAATAACAATCTTACTGTATTTACGCTTATCCTTAGCCAGCAGTTTCAGGTAAGATTTAATGTCGCCCGCTCTGGCCCCAGGTAAACATTTAACTATGGTTGCTGGAGTCTCTAATGCCACGTTTCTGACTATGGAGCTGCCAATGATCAGAGTCGGCTTGTCAGTGGGTGCGTCACTGAGCGGGGATAATCTATTAGAAACGTGGACGGGTTGGTGGTGGCCCACGGGCTGGGTTCTATCCTTCCTGCGTACCGTCACCCAGCCGGCCTGAGGTCCCGGCTGCTCGGGTTCTGCTGGAGGATCGCTACAAGGTGGTTCTGAGCTAGTTAGCCCCGCGCTAGCTAAGTAGCTACGGCTGTTTACGGGTTTTTCAACAGTGCGGAGCCGGGACTCCAATTCCGACACCCTCGCCTCCAAAGCCACAAAAATGCTACATTTATTACACGTAGCCAGGGTCCGAAATTAAATTTTTTACTCACCGGCCAAGTTGGCTGGTAGATGATGAAAATCTACCGGCCAAAATTCTAAATGATTTAGATCCACCTAAAGCATGTTATTCTATATTATGTTGATTCCAAACAGAGTGTCAAAATAATTAAAACATAAATTAATAAGAAAAACAATTCTTTTGTCATTTTTACTATTTATTTATTTAGTTTTAGAGATGTTTTTATGAACTCTTTCATTGAAATCTAGTCAGACTCCTTGTTTTCTCTGTCCATGAAGTCTGGCCTCCTGCTTCTGACACCGTCTTTGTGCCAAAGCATTACAGCCTCATTTGGGTCCTATAGTCCTTGATCTCTGGAGGACACAGCTGCATCATGAGAACATCTGAAAGTGTGTCAGGGCTAGGGTTGTCACGGTAACCGGTGTAGCAGTAAACCCTGGTAAAAAAAAAGTAGACAATAATAATAACCGTCTTGTTTTAAAAAATATATATTATCTCGGTGGATTACCGTGGCTGCGGTGTAGGCGCGGTGACCCTTACCAGCCACCGTATCATCTGCTGAAGTTGCCGGCGGCACATGCGCACTTTGTTGTTTACGACCAAAACTTTCTTTAAGCTAAAGCTGAAATAATGGCCAAAGGAGAAGACGGCACTCGAGACATTTATTATCCCTCAAAGAAGACAAAGTCGGAAGTATGGACATTTTTTGGATATCTGAAGAATGCCGAGGGACAGTTGTCTGTGAAAAGCAGCAACGCTACGTGGCCATCATAATGTAGCCATTGTCTCACGACTCCGCCATCTCCGGTTCGCCACTCTTCACAAAATCTTCTGGTTGCCACTGGTCCTGGTGGTTTTTCTTCCAGTTCGACGAGTTTTCTTTTGAAAGGCTGGCTGACTCCAGTTAAAAACCGCCACATTTCACCGCTAGTTTAAACACGAAGCTAACCGCTAACTTGATAAACTGATTGAATGGGATAAGTGGAAATGACGTTGGATGTGGTGTTCGTTTCGCATACGTTTGTGTACGTTGCATGCAGGCAGATGGAGTGACTGGCAGGTGGATGATGCCGGATCACGCATTTTAGCTAAAACGCTAACGTTAGCTTGCCTTGCATTGACTGTAGAGTTGTGGGTGATGGTCACGCAGATGTGTCATGAGATTTGAAGCGTTGCTGCCTTTCACAGACACTTTTTCTGCACGTGCTGCAAACAGGATAGCCGTCTTCTATAAACTCCCTCGGCATTCTTCAAATATCCAAAAGATGCCCGTACTTCCCACTTTGTCTTCTTTGAGGGATAAAAATGTCCTCCTGAGCGCTGCCGTCTCCTCCTTTAGCCATTATTTCAGCTTTAGCTTCAAGAAAGTTTTGGTTGTAAACAACAAAGTGCGCATGTGCCGCTGGCGACTTCAGCCGATGATACGGTGGCTGGTAAGAGTCACCGCGCCTACACCGCAGCCACGGTAACCCACCGAGGTTATATAGTATTTTCAAAAACAAGACGGTTATTATTATTGTCAACCTTTTTTTTTTTTACAGGGGTTTACCGCTACACTGGTTACCGTGACAACCCTACCTGATCGGTCTGCTTTGATCTATTTTGAAAATTCCGATCAAAACCGATAGGGGCGCTATCGGCCGATTACGATCAAATGCCGATCCATCGGTGCATCCCTAGTCACAATCTATAATAAAAACTGTTAAAAACTATTAAGATGCTGAGGTCAGCCTGCAATAAAAGCCAAATCAAAAAATCGTGTCTTAAGAAGGGATTTAAAATGCTCTAGATTCTGTGTGGTCCTGATGTTGAGAGGTAGCTTGTTCCACAGTTTGGGCCCAACCACAGAGAACGCTCTGTCGCCGCGAGTCTTGTGGCGGGTTTTTGGAACTGTTAAACGAGCTTGAGAGCTGGACCTCATGGTTCTGGCAGGGACGTAAGCGGACAGCAGCTCAGAGATGTAAACTGGGGCCAGGCCATGAAGGGATTTAAAAACAAAAAGTAAAATTTTGAAACGGATCCTGTAAGAGACGAGAAGCCAATGGAGAGAGGTCAGAACCGGGGTTATGTGATCCCACTTGCTGGTTCCAGTCAGCAAGCGGGCCGCTGCATTTTGGACCAGCTGAAGTCGGTGTGGGGAGGACTGGTCCAGGCCAGAATACTGGGAGTTGCAGTCGTCCAATCAGCAAGACACGAACAGGTGGATGACATGTTCGAGGACATTAGCAGGAATGTATGGCTTCACCTTTGCTAAAACCTGATTGGACCACTGCACTCACCTGTCTGTGAAGATTAAAAGAACCATCTAAAAACACACCAAGGTTTTTAACACCGGGTTTTAGAAAACCAGAACAAGGACCAAGAGGACCAACAGCGTTGTTTAAAAGATTAGAACTTTTTTTTTTATCTCATTCAGTTTCAGTCTAGGTCACACCTTCCTGCATCTAATCAACACGATGACTCACCATCAATAGAGGCTAATGACTCATCAGGAGATGGAGAGGCGGGGTACTCAGAGTAGTTTCTGCTCTTTAAATAACAACAGACAGCTACAGCTTATGAGCTTGACTCTCCCATATTCCAGTTAGAACTGACAAAGCTCCTCAGAGGAGAAGTTTATTACTAAACAGGTACTTCTAAATGACTTGAGCAAACTGTGTCAAAAGACCTACCGGTATTTAAACTCAGAACTGTGTTGCAAACCCTCAGAAAACAGTGTGACCCCTGACCTCATGTTAACCAGTTTAATGACTCCAGCCTGTCTGTGACCACAGGTCTACGCTCTGGTCCAGAGAACGGGATACAGTAAAATAAATACTAGGTATCATCAAATAACACTCATGGGCTACTTCACAGCTGTAGCTACATTTCAAGTCAAAGTCAGTTTAATTGTCACTTCTGCCACATGTACAGGACATACAGAGAAATTAAATTACATTACTCTCAAACTCTCGCTAGATAGAAAATAAACATTTAGTATAAAAACAGTAACCAAGTTCAGAGAGACTGTGGGGGAAAAGAGAGGAGAGGTGGGAGAGCCGGGAGGGAGTTTAGCTTCCTAACTGCCTGATGGATAAAGCTGTCCTTCAGTCTGTTGGTCCTGGCCTTGAGACTCCGCAGTCTCCTCCCTGACGGCAGCAGCTCGAAGAGGCTTTGCATTGGGTGAGTGGGATCAGCCGCAATGCGAAGGGCCTTTTTTGTGAGGCGGGCGCTGTAAATGTCTGGTAGGGAGGGGAGAGAGACCCCAATTACCTTCTCTGCTGCTCTCACTATACGTTGGGGGGTTTTAAGGCAGGAAACGTTGCAGGCTCCGAACCACACAGTGATGCCGCACGACAGGATGCTCTCAATGGTGCCTCTGTAGAAAGTGTACAGGATGGGGGCTGGTGCTCTTGCTCTTCTTAGTTTGCGGAGGAAGAAGAGACGCTGCTGTTCTACCAGCATTATGAAGACCAATAAGCAGATAAAAGGTTAAATCTAAACATTTCATTACAAAAAGCCAACTAATAAAATTCTGCACTGATAAAATGATATTTTCAGCTAAATAAATATTTATTGTACGTATAAATAATGCTGGAATGAAGCTGAATCATTTAGTAAACAGTTGTGTGTTCAAATAAAAACCAGTGTGACTTTAATCTGTCCCTCCTCATGTCACCATCTACAGAAACAGCCTTCTGGGACACCTGACCAACCAGGTGGATTTTATTTGTGACGTTTGTTTCCATAACTTTATAAAAGCTGCTGATGAAATGATCAGACTGTCTCCTCCCTTCGGTTCTCGCTGTCCCGTCGCGGTTCGCTCCGTTTCTTTCTGTGACGCTGCAAAGCTGGTTTCCCTCTAATAGTGATTTTTGGAGTAACATGAATTACATCATGTAATACCTCGTTGGAAAGCTCGTTTTATGTACTTTTAGAAACCGTTTGAATTATTTTTATTCGATTAGTAATTCAGAAGTTATGAACCGGAGAATCTAGAGTGAGACACATCCGTGATTCTTTGTGAGTTTCTGCAACACTTCAGGAGAAGTCTCTCTCTCGTCTCATTTTCTGTCCCAGACATGCAGCTACCTGACTCTGCTCCACACACACTAGCCACGGACTCAAACACACGTAAACAAAAGCTCTGATATTAAAATCCATCCAGCTGACGTGAAGCAGGCAGAAAAAAAACTTACAGGTAGATGAACGCAGACTCCTGTCCGCCGGGAAAACACTGGTCTGTCGTCTCCATGGCTACAAGGTAGAGCGACAGCAAGGACAACCAATCACACGTTAGTATGATGCGGCAGAGCCAATCAGTGAGCTTGTAGGCGGGTTTAAGGGAAAATAGCCTTCAGCTTGAGGCGGCTGCCTCCGCATGGTCCTAGTGCCCGATTTGTATCACAGTATAACAGTTTTGTACGGTAAAATCTGACGAACAACCGGAAAAAGGGCACTCTGGGCACTTCGGACAAGGGGCATGTGCTCAAGCACCCCCCCGCACGTGCCTGTTCCTGAGATGGAAGAAGGAAGAGCCAACAAGAGAACTGACATGAGAATCCAGGGTGAGAGCTGGGTCAAAGGTCATGCCAATATTCCTGACAGAAGGTTTGGTGTGAGAAGCAAGCTGACCAAGAGAGTCTCTGACTTTGGGAACCAGCTTGTCTGGGGCACAGATGAGGATCTCAGTCTTATCTTCATTCAGCTGAAGAAAGCTCCCACCATCCAGGTTTTGATAGAGTCTAAGCAGGTGTGTAACAGCTGCAGCTTAGACATCTCATGGGACTTAAAGGAGATGTACAGTTGGATGTCTTCTGCATAAAGATGGTAGGAGATTCCTTTGAAGGAGCTCAGGATGTGCTGAAGAGGAAGCAGGTAGAGGAGGAAGAGCAGAGTTCCCAGCACAGAACCTTGTGGGACACCATGGGTAAGAGAGGTGGTGGAGGACCTAAACTTGGAGACGGCCACAGAAAAGGAGCGCTCAGAGAGATAAGAGGAGAACCACTCCAGAGCAGATCCTGATAGGCCTACCCAGTCTCTCAGCCTCTCCAGTAGCAGGTAACGGTCAACAGTGTCAAAGGCTGCAGTCAGGTCCAGCAGGACCAGAACAGAACAGTCCCCTGCATCACTGTGAGTCAGAAGGTCATTAGAGACCCTAAGAAGAGCTGTTTCAGTAGAATGAGCTCTACGAAAACCTGACTGGAAGCTATCATAGATGTTATGTTCATCAAGAGCAGCTGTGAGTTGTTTAGCCACAACCTTTTCCAAGATCTTGTAGATGAACGGAAGTTTAGAGATGGGTCTGAAGCTGCTATGGAGAGAGGGGTCGAGACTCGGTTTTTTAAGAAGCGGGTGGAGTACAGCGTTCTTAAAGTAAGCAGGGACCTGACCAGAAACCAGAGAAGCATTAATAATGGAGAGCACGCTGGGACCGATGGACTGAAAAGCACTTTTAAACAAAGATGAGGGTAAGATGTGGAGGGGGCATGCAGAGGTCTTCATAGAGTTAACTAGTTTGGTTAACTCAGGCAAAGAAACAGGAGCAAAGCTATCTAGGATGATGGGCCTGGTTGGAGTCGGGAGAGGCGGCGATTTGGCTGAAGGAGAGATGCTAGATCTGACCTTATTGACTTTGTCCACAAAGAAAGACAGAAAGTTCTCACACTGACCCAGTCCTACCTATAGAGAGTTGCAGTAATCAAGCCTAGAAATTACAAAAGCATGGAGTTCCCGCTCCAGTTGGGCTCTCGACAGCATAGGCTTGATTTTTGCAAGGCGTCTCAGATGAAAGAAACTGGACCGGATCACAGAATTGATGTGAGCATCAAATTTAAATCCAGCGTCAATTTTTACCCGTTTCTGTTCAACTAAACAACCTCACCCCCCGTTAAGTGCAGTAGACTGAAATGAAGAGCTTTATTTGGAAATATAACATGTCCAATTTTTAATGAATATATATATATAACATCTTTCTTCAACATGGACCCTGCTAATGAACTGTTTGTTAACCCACCAGAACCTTCTAGAAGTTCCAAAGACCAGATATAAGTCGAGGTGATCGCTCCTTCCAGACTGTTGCACTCCGACTCTGGAATGATATTCCTTTATCCTTACGTAGCATTGACAGTCTGGACGCTTTTAAAAAACAGCTAAAGATCCTTTTATTTAAAGCTGCTTTTACCAAAAATTTTTTTAACTCTGGCATTTGCTCGCGTTTTCCATTCAAACTCTGAACCTTGCATGGGTCTGCCAATTATGTCCCATAGTTGAAAAGCTGCACGAACTTCCTCTCGATATGTAGCGACATTTTCTCTCCAGCCAGATCTGCCTTTATATTTCTGCTTTTTCTTACACTTGACATCAAATGGATTACCACTTTTATATAGAGCATTCACCAAGTCCTCATACATAGAGCAGAGTTTACCTTTATGTTTCAGATTCTTACAATTGATATTATTGCACAAAATAGCTTCTTTTGCCAAGAAGATATTATTTAGATTTTGATTTGTGTTATTACTATAAGCCAAAATATCTTTGTCAAATGCCCCCATAGGAATCACTGGTTCTGAAAGATCCAAATTCGGCACTGGGATAGTTGTCCTAATATCAGCCACCTTTTGGATAAAATAATTCAGAAAGTCATTGCATAGCTCAATAGATGTTCTATATCATCAGTCTGAGGAAGCTGAAGAGCAGAGTTAACCATTTTCAAAAGTACTCGAGGATTATGCTTGTTTGTGGCCACCAGGTTAGACAGGTAATTACTTTTAGAGTCTTTCACTACCCTTTGATATTTGTGCCATGAGTCCTTTAAAAGCTGATGGGATACATGTAACCCATCCTTCTTCCACCTGTGCTCAGCCTTGCGGCACTCCCGTCTAGCCTCTCGAGTTGTCTCATTAAACCAAGGCTCAGGTTTTCGCCTCGGCTGCATGATTTTAAAAGGAGCCACAGAGTCTAAGATCTGGGAACAGGAGGACTGGAACCAGGTAGTCAGCTGATTTACATCTGAGACAGGCAGAGCGGGATGTGCGCGCAATTGAATTTTATACTGAAATCGGTATCACTGTCATAATTGTCCTCAGTTATATCAGGCAGTTGTTCCATACTAATAGTAACAGCGAAAGGAATATAATCTGAAACAGCAACCCCATACTTAAGAGTCATGTTATCCAGAGCTCCATGTATATCAGCTGTACTAATGCAGTGATCCAGCCCTGCTGTACTATGCCAGGCCTCACTTATATATGTATAGCTGTCTTTTGGTAAACACACTTTACTTGATAGAATAAGGTTATTATCTTCACACAACTGGGTTAAGTAATTATCAAACTGGGAGTTACTATCTGACAGGTCAGCATTGAAGTCTCCCACAACATATATACTATAGGTACTGCGGTCTTGAATAAATGTATCCATTCAACTCAAGTTTATTCAAATAGCGCCAAATCATGACAAGAGTCTTCTCAAGGACTTTCACACAGTAAACATTCCAATACAGGTCAGGTCATTAAGCCAATCAGAAGTAATGTTTCCTATATAAGGGACCCAGTAAATTGACACTAGTCAGTGACTTTACAGCAATCCTCATACTAAGCAAGCATGCAGCGACAGTGGAGAGGAAAACTTCCTTTTAACAGGAAGAAACCTTCAGAGAATCCTGGCTCAGTATAAGCAGCCATCCACCATGACTCACTGGGGATGGAGAAGACAGAGCAAACACACACATACAGGTGCTGGCCAGTAAATTAGAATATCATCAAAAGGTTGAAAATATTTCAGTAATTCCATTCAAAATGTGAAACTTGTACATTATATTCATGCAATGCACACAGACCAATGTATTTCTGATGTTTATTATGTTTAATTTTGATATTTATAGGTGACAACCAATGAAAACATCAAATCTGGTATCTCAGAAAATTAGAATATTCTAAAGGCCAATGAAAAAATGTTTGTTTCTCTAATGTTGGCCAACTGAAAAGAATGAACATGAAAAGAATGTGCATGTATAGCACTCAATACTTAGTCGGGGCTCCTTTTGCCTCAATAACTGCAGTAATGCGGCGTGGCATGGACTCGATCAGTCTGTGGCACTGCTCAGGTGTTATGAGAGCCCAGGTTGCTCTGATAGTCGTCTTCAGCTCCTCTGCATTGTTGGGTCTAGCGTATTGCATCCTCCGCTTCACAATACCCCATAGATTTTCTATGGGGTTAAGGTCAGGCGAGTTTGCTGGCCAATCAAGGACAGGGATACCATGGTCCTTGAACCAGGTGCTGGTGGTTTTGGCACTGTGTGCAGGTGCCAAGTCCTGTTGAAAGGTGAAGTCTGCATCCCCATAAAGTTGGTCAGCAGCAGGAAGCATGAAGTGCTCTAAAACTTCCTGGTAGACGGCTGCATTGACCCTGGACCTCAGGAAACAGAATGGGCCAACACCGGCAGATGACATGGCACCCCACACCATCACTGACGGTGGAAACTTTACACTGGACCTCATGCAACGTGGATTCTGTGCTTCTCCGCTCTTCCTCCAGACTCTGGGTCCTTGATTTCCAAAGGAAATGCAGAACTTGCTTTCATCAGAAAACATAACTTTGGACCACTCAGCATCAGTCCAGTCCTTTTTGTCCTTGGCCCAGGCGAGACGCTTCTTGCGCTGTTTCATGTTCAAGAATGGCTTGACACACGGAATGCGACACCTGAATCCCATGTCTTTCATGAGTCTCCTCGTGGTGGTTCTTGAAGCGCTGACTCCAGCTGCAGTCCACTCTTTGTGGATCTCCCCCACATTTTTGAATGGGTTTGTCGTCACAATTCTCTGCAGGGTGCGGTTATCCCTAGAGCTTGTACACTTTTTTCTACCACATTTTTTCCGTCCCTTCGCCTGTCTGTTAATGTGCTTGGACACAGAGCTCTGCGAACAGCCAGCTTCTTTAGCAATCACCTTTTGTGTCTTGCCCTCCTTGTGCAAGGTGTCAATGATTGTCTTTTGGACAGCTGTTAAGTCAGAAGTCTTCCCCATGATTGTGGTGCCTTCAAAACAAGACTGAGGGACCTTTTAAAGGCCTTTGCAGGTGTTTTGAGTAAATCAGCTGATTAGAGTGGCAGCAGGTGTCTTCTATATTCAGCCTTTTCAGAATATTCTAATTTTTTGAGATACCAAATTTGGAGTTTTCATTAGTTGTCACTTATGAATATCAAATTTAAATGTAATGAACATTGGAAATACATTGGTCTGTGTGCATTGCATGAATATAATGTACAAGTTTCACGTTTTGAATGGAATTACTGAAATATTTTCAACCTTTTGATGATATTCTAATTTACTGGCCAGCACCTGTATTATTGATATCGGCCAACCTATTAAGATATTCCCCTTCATTCTCAGCAGTTTCATAAGGAGTATAGATATTGAGAATAACAAAGCTATTGTTGTTCTAGGTGTATTGTATGCCAATACACCAATCCAAACCCTAATCTGATTGGTTTTATTGCTGTATCTTTTGCTTTTTCCCAAAGCACAGCCACTCCTCCAGGTATTCTGCCTCTAACTATAGCTGTGCTGAGGTCAGTAGTTGATTCCCCAACTCCCGTTAATTTATAATTAAGGTGGTTAAGTTTTTCTAGATCCTATTTAGGCACAAATGTTTCTTGTAAACACAATATTTCACATTCCTCAAGCAAACTGTCCACCACAGTATGTCAAGCTCTAGCTCACGCATCCTGGCCCAAACGCCGTCCGCAACCGTTATAAGAGAGCACCCGAAGTGATGTCCTCATGCTAATCTGCTAGGACCAGAAGGTCGAACTGCTGCTGAAAGCACATTCGACTCCAAAGATTAGGGCTATCGTGGTTTGTAAAACCGCCAGACGAATGCCCCCTCAGGCCAAAGTTCAGGTTTATACATATCGGTAATGTCAACACACTCAGCCATAACCTTTAAAGAGCCAAAACTGCTATGTAGATTGACAATTTTTTTAGAAGTTACGTCTGTTGAGCATCTCTTTAAGATATAGTTCTCGGCCCGATGGTGTAAAGTACTGATGACTGACATTTTGTGCTCCAGTGGGTGATGTGAGTCCAAATGCAGATATTGATCTATGTGAGTTGGTTTCCTGTAGACTTCAATGCTGAGACTACCATCTTGTTCAATTTGCACAGCACAGTCCAAGAAGGGCAGTTGGTTGTTGTGTCCATCTTCCTTGGTGAACTTGATGTTCTTGTCCATGGCATTTTTGTGCTTGGTAAAGTTTTCTACTTCCTTAATGAGAATTTTGACCCAATAGACAGCTACAGCTTCTAAGCTTGACTCTCCCATTTTCAGTCAGTATTGACAAAGTTCCTCGTATGAGAAGGGAAACGTGTTCAATAAACCAAAGAAGTCCAGTTGCCTTCATTCGAACCCTTTTGGATTGACACCAGCTGTGGTGCGGTGTGGATGCAAAGCTTCAGAAAGTTCCCACAGGAGTCTGGACCCTTTATAAAGATTGGTAAATTTAAAGAATTAACCAGAGCCAGACAGGAAGTGAGATGTGGTTCAGCGTTCAGGAGATTTAATCAATATATTTTCATTTAAAAAAATCTGTTGTACATTCTACTTTTGGGTAATCGTCAACATGTTTGACTAAAGGTGTACTTGTGTTATGAGAAAATGCCTCAGGGCCTCCACAAGTCAGAAAAGGTTGGGAACCACTGTTGCAAAGTTTAGAGGTTAAAGTCCCAGTGACAGTGTCCCATACAGAGCTCTAAGCAGACAGGCCCATAATTACTTATGTCCGCTTTTAGCCACACTCTCTGTTCCGGAGTATATGCAGTGATTTTTTTTCATTCAGTTTTTACAGTAATTAGATTTGTTATGTGCATTTGCTTTTGTAAAAGGAGAAGACCATTTCTCCAAAATTGAACACGCAAATGCACACGGGACCCAACTGAAACTAAAAGTGAACAGTTAAGGAAACTGCAAAGTGCAGCAATAATCTCTCTGCGTCCTGAGGTCTATCTTAATGTTCAGATAAAAAATGTAAACCTCTTTATTTTCTTGTAGGTGGATCTGGATCCTGCAGGACCTTCTGGGCATTGCTTTCTGCCTCAACTTCATGAAGACCATTTCATTGTCTAATTTCAAGGTATTGTTCCATGCCTTCATTTCTTTAAGAATTACCATACCATACCAACATTATTAAAAAGCACATTTAAAAACGACATGGCAGCCGATCAAAGTGCACCCCGTGTTTTGTATTTCATTGTGGGAACGTGAAGCAGCAAGCAATCGGCAGACCTCAATGCCTGGTTTGGCACATAACGAGTCACAAGGTCACAAGGTCAGTGCCAGACCATGCAGGGCCTTAAAAACAAAGATCAGTATTTGAAACTTCACTCTGAAGTTCACGGGTAGCCAATGGAGCCGCACCAGCACAGGTGTCATTTGGTCACGTCTAGAGGTGTTCGTCAGAAACCTGGTGTTAGGTAATTTAATTTCCCATCCAGGGTTACCTTAGGGAAAGTTCACCACGCAGGGGTTATATTAATAAGCCAATCTATTAACCCATACCAATACTTGACCAACAATCACAATTTAGACTTTGCAAAGTGGAGAGAGATCAATGATATACACAAGTCGGTAGTCAATTCGCTTTCATCAGACAGAACCCTCAGAAAGCATTTATTAAGGACACACAAAAATGGTAAACGCACACACATTTACACACACACATGGAGAGGTTCTCACAGCCTCACAGTGAGGAAGGAACACCAGGTGCAGGTTTTACAACAACAGAGCCGTCAGGCCCATAACCCAGAGTACTACTGATAAGTTCTGGTACTGAGCGCAAGGTCAGTCCTCCCTGTTGGAGGAATATAAGAAGCAGATAAACAATGAACCTTCGTTTGACCTCCAGATGTCAAACCATTAAAGACATTAACAGTAAAATATCAGTTTTTTCCCAACTCCTGGCTGCTGCATTCTGTATGACCTGAAGCCTGTTAAGAATAGAGGCTGGTACACCAAATAAAATGGAATTTGCGTAATCCAGTTGGGAGATGATAAAAGCATGAATCACAGATTCTAGGTGCCCCCATTTCAGAATTGGTTTCAAGCGAATCAGTCGGCGCAGCTGGAAGAAACAAGATCTGACCACTGCATTAATCTGAGGGCCCATGGCCCTCAGATGGCCCTCCCCCTCGTCCATCCCTCATGGCCCTCGTCCGCTTCCGGTCGGCAACAAGATGGCCCTGTGCTTGGCTTAGCCGCAGTCACCGGCCACTTTTTCAAACTTTTCTACACTCAGTAGTGTCCCTTCTACCATCTCCTATGATCGCCAGACTCTTCTGTTCTTCCGTTCGTTCACAATTGCCCAAGATGCACAGAGGACATACCATTCTGTTTGTTTACCTGAATGGTGCACCGGCCCGGAACCAATCGACAGTCCCGAGCTTCCCGCCTCCGGCTATGTTTGTCCGGTCCCGGGAAAACGTCGGAGGAAAAGAGGTAAATGAGCAGGAATCCAGGTGAGAATAAGACTTCTCTTAAAGCGTGGTTTATCTGGTAAACATCGGCGTGATCTTCTAGCTTCTTGTCCTTTATTTGGTGACCTGAGCGCCACTTCCGCATTCCCGCCAGGCCGTGTTGGGACGCGGTTCATCCGTCCAAGTTTTTTAAGGTCGGTTTATCCTCATTCCTCAGTGGTTTCTCCTCCTGTTCCCTCCATAAGTGGTTTTTATAAACACCAAGGATCTAACCCTGCTAATTTAGGTCCACTAACTCCAGCTGGTTCTGTAGTTTCTGATTCCTCCACCTCACTCAGCATGGCTCTATTAAATACCCGCTCTGTTAACAATAAGTCCTTCCTGCTCAATGATCTAATTCTGTCTAAAAACCTGGATTTTCTGTTTCTGACTGAAGTTTGGCAGCAAACATCTGATTATTCTGGTCTGATTGAACTCTGCCCGAGTGGTTATTCTTTTCTTAGCCAGCCCCGGGGTTCTGGTCATGGTGGAGGCCTAGCTGTGGTTTTCAGAGACCATCTTCCTTGTAGCTCTACAACCTCTGGTCACTTTGCTTCCTTTGAACTGCAGCTGATTAAAGTCGGGCGTAAGGACCCGTTCTACTGTGCTGTGGTCTATCGTCCACCTGGTCCAAACAGTTCTTTCCTTCAGGAGTTTAGTGACTTCCTATCCTCCACTGTGAAGCTGTCCAGACTGGTGATTGTTGGTGACTTTAACATCCACATTGATGATCCCTCTGATCTCTTTGCCATGAATTTCTCCAGCCTTATGGACTCCTTTGGCTTTACCCAGCATGTTTCTGGCCCCACACACACCAGGGAGCACACTCTGGACCTTGTTTTTACCCTGAGTCTAAATGCTGACAGTGTTTGTCCTGAGGACGTTTATATTTCAGATCACCATTGCATTTTCTTTAACTTGTCAGTTTCTGCGTCCCCACCTCCTGCTCGCTGTATGGTTAGTCCTCGTTTTCTTAGTGAGAGCACAGCTAGCAATTTTTCTGCTGCTTTTGATCCACCATGTTCTTCTGATAACGACCCAGATTCCTTAACTTCTCAGTTTAATGAGCACTGCCTCTCCATTCTGGACAACATCTGTCCTGTCAGAACCAGATCAGTTCCTGCAGTGAACCCTACTCCCTGGTTTAATGACAGCCTTCGCAGCCTGAAGCGCCAATGCAGGAAAATTGAGCGTTTGTGGAAGAAAACCCATCTCCACGTCCATCTGCTGCACCTAAAGGATCTTCTGACATCCTTTAACTCTGCAGTCAGAGACACCAGGGTTTCCTATTTCTCCAACCTGGTGTCCCAGAGCAAAGGGAACCCCAAGGTGCTGTTTAACACCATCAGCAGCATCGTCTCTCCTGCCTCTCCTACAGCCTCCATCCACTCTGTTACAGACTGTGAGAACTTTCTGTCTTTCTTTGTGGACAAAGTCAATAAGGTTAGATCTAGCATCTCTCCTTCAGTCTTATCGCCGCCTCTCCCGACTCCAACCAGGCCCATCATCCTAGATAGCTTTGCTCCTGTTTCTTTGCCTGAGTTAACCAAACTAGTTAACTCTATGAAGACCTCTGCATGCCCCCTCCACATCTTACCCTCATCTTTGTTTAAAAGTGCTTTTCTGTCCATCGGTCCCAGCGTGCTCTCTATAATTAATGTAGGGCTGCAGCTATCGAATATTTTTGTAATCGAGTACTCTATCGAATATTCTATTGATTAATCGAGTACTCTAATAAATTACCCTTTTGCATTTGTAAACCATTATATCAAACAGCATGTTATAAAATATGAAAGACCTCTTAAAATGAGCAATTGCCAGTTATTCTTCAAGTTTTATTCAAAATTAGTTTTCAAAACTTCAGCACCTCAACTTCACAGTAAACAAATGCGAGCGACTGCGGCCCAAACAGCACCAGAACCGCTCACGGCACATGCGCAAACATGGCTCGCCAGCTGTTTCCCTATTAACACACATCCGTTTTAATTTCTACACTTTTTTTCCCTCACACTAACAAGGCTTGTCGAAAGCATGTTTGCCGTGGTTATGTCAAGTTATACTGATCACACAACATTTATTTACTTTATTTCATTTTCCTCCGTCACTCTCATAAATACCTGTCCTCCTGCAGCAATCCTGAGGGACAACGGACATCAACAAACAACACAGTAAAAAGTCCCACGTGTTGCAAAAACTGCTATTTTTAGCACATTTTAAGACTGACGTGTTGCTCCCAGACGTACGGTGAGAGCTGAAACTGAGCGCTACAAACAAAAAAGTCGCACAGTGTCCGCAGAATATATAGAAATACAGGCTAAAATGCATTATCTTGTAGAGGCTCCGAGTCCGCTTGCAGAAGAGACGTTTACATGTGGATGTTTCCTGGTCAGGTTGCAGCATTGAGGAATATGGTGTGGTAGGCTAAATCCATTTTACAGTATTTACACTGGACTACGTTTTCCGCCTTACGATATGAAAAATGGTCCCACACCTTTGACATTTTCTGTCTTTTTCGCACTCCACCGGGGTCCACGTTATCCGCCATGGCTTAAGAGAAAGTTACGTTTTTTTATTTTTTTGAGAAAGTTAAGTTACATTCGCTACTCACGTGTGCATTCAGTGCAGTGTGTATGTGCGTCACTTATTTTTGTCTGGGTGAAACATGACCCCGGGTGATTGCAAAGCCATGAATTAATTAAACATGAATTAAATGGAGCCTCGAGGCAAAGAATTTGACTCAAGGATTTTTTGTACTCGAATCATTCGAGGTACTCGAGCAATCGTTTCAGCCCTAAATTAATGCTTCTCTGGTCTCTGGTCAGGTCCCTGCTTACTTTAAGAACGCTGTAATCCACCCGCTTCTTAAAAAACCGAGTCTCGACCCCTCTCTCCATAGCAGCTTCAGACCCATCTCTAAACTTCCGTTCATCTCCAAGATCTTGGAAAAGGTTGTGGCTAAACAACTCACAGCTGCTCTTGATGAACGTAACATCTATGATAGCTTCCAGTCAGGTTTTCGTAGAGCTCATTCTACTGAGACAGCTCTTCTTAGGGTCTCTAGTGACCTTCTGACTCACAGTGATGCAGGGGACGGTTCTGTTCTGGTCCTGCTGGACCTGACTGCAGCCTTTGACACTGTTGACCATCACCTGCTACTGGAGAGGCTGAGAGACTGGGTAGGCCTATCAGGATCTGCTCTGGAGTGGTTCTCCTCTTATCTCTCTGAGCGCTCCTTTTCTGTGGCCGTCTCCAAGTTTAGGTCCTCCACCACCTCTCTTACCCATGGTGTCCCACAAGGTTCTGTGCTGGGGCCTCTGCTCTTCCTCCTCTATCTGCTTCCTCTTCAGCACATCCTGAGCTCCTTCAAAGGAATCTCCTACCATCTTTATGCAGATGACATCCAACTGTACATCTCCTTTAAGTCCCATGAGATGTCTAAGCTGCAGCTGTTACACACCTGCTTAGACTCTATCAAAACCTGGATGGTGGGAGCTTTCTTCAGCTGAATGAAGATAAAACTGAGTGTCAGTTTTGACCGGCGGCGGCACGTGGTTTGAAGGAGAGGCAAACAAATAAATCAGGTTGAGGTGGCTTTATTGCAACATGTTTGTCACCAACACCAACATCTCCTAACACCAACACTCACTGCCTTTTATAACTAAGTGACTGATTGGAAGAAACCAAGAAGAGGGGTAATCAAAGAAATAATAACTAAATAATATTTACAGAACCCAACCACCAAAATAAATGGTACCAAACATTATTTACATAAATACAAATCATACTAAATAAATCCAAGTTCAATCAAACAAAAGAAACTAGGTTTCACATAACTCCTCCAAGAATCACCCCTCCTTATTTAAGTGGTATGCTCCAGCAGCTGAAAAGCAGCACCTGGGACACAAACTTCCCTTTGCTGCCCCGCCCTGCTGAGGAGACACTACCAGAAAGGTGAGTGAAACTTTGGAGATTAACTTAAACACAAATTGACATTTAACAAACATTTCCCTTTTACACAGGAAGGGTGGCCAGTCCCTCTGCCTCCAAAGAATCTGTTTTAAATGTCCAACAAAAAATAAATAACTTCAATAACAAAACCTTTTGTCTGTAACTCAATCAGAAATAACAGAACATAAATCATAATGAATGGAACCCCTGGTCTCCATTACATTGAGATCCTCATCTGTGCCCCAGACAAGCTGGTTCCCAAAGTCAGAGACTCTCTTGGTCAGCTTGCTTCCCACACCAAACCTTCCGTCAGGAATCTTGGCGTGACCTTTGACCCAGCTCTCACCCTGGATTCTCATGTCAGTTCTCTTGTTGGCTCTTCCTTCTTCCATCTCAGGAACGTTGCTGAGCTGAGTCCCATTCTGTCCCGCTCTGAACTTGAGACAGTTCTCCACACCTTCATCTCCTCACGCTTAGACTACTGTAACTCTCTTTTCACGTGTCTGAGCAGAACCTCCCTGAACCGTCTACAGGTGGTTCAGAACGCCTGTGCTCGGCTTCTGACCAAGTCCTCCAAACACACCCACATCACCCCGCTTCTCCTCCAGCTTCACTGGCTGCCAGTCAACTTCAGGGTTCATTTCAAGATCCTGGTTCTGGTCTGTAGGGCCTTACATGGACAAGCACCATCTTACATTGGTGATCTTCTTAGTCCCTACACCTCCAGCAGGTCCCTGAGGTCCAGTGACCAAAGCCTACTGGTTGTGCAGCACCAGGCTAAAGGTCAAAGGTGACAGATCATCTGCTGCTGTGGCCCCCAGACTCTGGACCTCTCTCCCCCTGAGCCTGAGATCAGTGGACTCAGTGGTCTCCTTTAAAAAGCAGCTGAAGACTCACTTGTTCAAGCTGGCTTTTGTATGACCTTCTTCACCTCTCTCTCTTTATTCTGCTCTCCCCACCTATTCCACCTTCCTCAGGATCCACTGGTTTCCCTCTTTCCTGTTCACTCTCTCTTTCTTAACATTTTTTATTTTAAATCGCAATAGCTTATTCTTGCTCATTTTAAATATATTTTTAAACATTTTCTAAATGCTTTTTTTATATTTTTACAATTTTTATATTTTTTGTTTTTGTGAAGCGCCTCGTGATTTTTATCTTGCGAGGCGCTATAGAAATGATATTTTCTTCTTCAACTGGAACAGGGTCAACAGAGTTACCAGAAATAGCTGCTCTAATGCCTGATACTTTATCAACAAAGAATTTGTGAAAATCTCCAGTTTCCAGCAGCTGTAGAGGACATGGAGCTAGGCTCCTGATACACCAGAACAGAGTTTAGTGTTTTGTAGAGAATCTTAGGATTATTGGAGTTCGCTTCAATGATGTCTGCAAAATAGGCCGTTCTAACAGCCCTCACAGCATCCTGATAAGCAACCAGAGATGCTCTGAACAACTCACGCGAGACCTGTAGGCCATCCTTTTTCCACTTTCTCTCAGAGGATCTACACGCCCGCCTACAAGCCCATGTGACATCAGAGAGCCAAAAATTCCACCCTGCCTAACACCATTACCAACACCAAATGGTGCAGAGATGCTGCCACCTCATTTAACCTGTATCTTCTGATGAGCATACCAGTAAGAAAGGATCCTCACAATAAACCCAGGGGCCCCCTGTTGCTTTAACTTAATAAAAAGTTTTCTGTGGTTTACACGATCAAAAGCCTTAGAAGCATCAAGAAAACACATAAGGACAGAAGAATTTCTATTTCTGTACCAGTTTACCATTTATTTAGGTGCGTATATACACATGTCAGTACCATGTTTTGGCTCAAAGCCAAACTGATTATCCAAGGAACTGGGGTACACAGTGACTCTATCAAATAGGATTCTTTCTAAAACTTTAGATAAACCACGGGCTAGTGCAATCGGCCTATAATTATCCATACTGGTCACCTTCCCAGATTTGTTCTTAATAACTGGGACAAGCAGAATTGCCATCATTGAGTCTGGTAGTATGCCATGAATCATGAACCCTGTAAAACATAGAGCTAAAAGGGGAGCTAGTCTTTGGCTAGCATATTTCAAATGTTCTGCACTAATGTGATCCAGACCAGAAGCCTTATGATCAGCTAGTTTGTGAATGGCTTCATGCACCTCATGGGTCGTTAAACATATAGATTCATCATTAATAACCGAGCTATCCTCATACTGATCCCTTTTTAAACAATTGAACAATGCATAATAATGATGTCTCCATAATGCTGCAGTATTATCTTCCCCAGAAACACCTTCAACAGTACCTGGTAGAGATCTGCAATTATTGTTTTTACATCTTTCCAAAATTCTTTGACATCATTACTTGTAAATTTCCTGGCCATAGAATCTGCCCTCATGATCTGCTCATTTTTGATAGAAAACGAACAGCATACTTATATGTGGCATTTGCACCTTTTTTCTGTTCAAATTCCAGACCTTGCTTAGATCTCCCAATCATATCCCAAAGTTTAAAAGCTACACGTGCTTCATCCTGATATATCCATCCATTAAGGGGTGTAGCTTATGAGTTCACCAAACAAAGACGTCACATTAGTTCCTCAGGAACCACAGAAAGCCCCTGCCTGAGAGTAGGAGCTAAAATGGTACCTGCTTAGACTCTATTAAAACCTGGATGGTGGGAGCTTTCTACAACTGAATGAAGATAAGACTGAGATCCACATCTGTGCCCATGGACGTAATTTTCACTTTAGAAGTGGGGGGGACACGGGGGGGTATCTTTACAGTATACTCTAATGGGAAACAGGCTTCAACACAAACGGTTGTTTTCCGCTTGGTCCTAGAGCTCAACCAGTGTCAATTTAATATAGCGTGATATTGTTTTTGGATGGTAAAAAGTGCAGGGGTCAAAACTTGACTTTGGACAAAGTGGAGTGGACATGTCCCCCCACCCCCCAAACTACGTCCATGTCTGTGCCCCAGACAAGCTGGTTCCCAAAGTCAGAGACGCTCTTGGTCAGCTTGCTTCTCACACCAAACCTTCCGTCAGGAATCTTGGTGTGACCTTTGACCCAGCTCTCACCCTGGATTCTCATGTCAGTTCTCTTGTTCTGATTTACAAAGGGAAACCATTCCAGACTGTAGGGCCAGTTTAGACTGCTGCAACTGGCTTTTCACGTGTCTGAGCAAATCCTCCCTGAAGCATCTACAGGTGGTTTAGAATACCTGTGCTCGGCATCTGAGCAAGTCCTCCAAACACACCCGCATCACCCCGCTTCTCCTGTTTTTCCTTAGATATGATCTTTGAACCACATAAACTCAGAATAAATGCATCTTTGATTTTTTGTAATTGAGCAATGTTAAAGTTAGTGTCTCAGATCTGGAATTAGCTT